>NC_092388.1:42757508-43058401 GCF_030028105.1 Mobula birostris | reverse complement strand
TTATCGAATAATACCATTTATAATACATTGTTGAAATGCCCTGAGCTGCTGCATATGAGTAATTAAAACTAAAGTTTGTTCTGACCCATATAGGCAAAGCGTTTTTAAGAGACCTTTCAAAGATAGAGATGGTAGTAAGGAGGTATAGTCTCAAGAGAATTCAAGAACTTAGAATCTGGGCAAACAGTTTACTTATTTATTGTGACATAAAGAAATTTAAAGAGTCACAGGGGATGGAAGAGGAAAAACAAACAGATCTCAAAACATTTTGTGGGTTGAGGAAATTAAAGAACACATGCATTGAATAGCTGTTTCCACTTTCTATGGCACAAAATGTATTTGTTTATAGTTTATGTATTTTTTTCATAATTCAGACAGTTAGAATTTTTTCTGGCTATTGAATTACATACTTCCCAAAAATGATTTCCTTATCAATTGCACAGAGGTAGAAATTCTATATAATTTCTTACAATGAGTTTGTTATTCATTATGTGCTGTGTTGAATGGCATTGCCGATTATGGTCTTTCCGTAAACATGATTGTTCTTGGCAATTTTTTCTACAGTAGTGGTTTGCCATTGTCATCTTCTGGGCAGTGTCTTTACATGACCGTTGATTACAGTTATTACCGATACTCCTCAGAGATTGTCTGCCTAGTGTTAGTGGTCTTGTGATATGCACCAGCTGCTCATATGACCATCCACTTCCTGCTCCCATGGCTTCACATGGCCCTGATTTTGAGTGGGGGGGGGGCTAAGCAGGTGCTACACCTTGCCCAAGGGTGACCTGCAGGCTAGCAGCAGGATGGAGTAATTTCAAATTCTTCAAATGTCTTGGAAATAGTTTTAAAAATAAAAGCTAAAGACTTAATTTTGCTCTTTTTTAATTCACATTAATGCAAATGAAATTTGTTTTAACTAGAATGACCCAACTGGTTTACTCCAGCATGCTAGTGCTAGCTGAATGTGGAGGGTGAGTTCTGCACCTAAAAATGTAGGCCCACGACTTGCCTGTTTCATGAGACTTAGCAGGTTCCTTGGCAGTGCATTCTCAATTCCGAAGAACTCTCAAAATCGGGTCTGGTTTTCTTGAATGTTGCCAGCCTGACCATCCAAGTAACATTATCATTCTATTAATGACTTTTGATTTCTGAGGGCACATCTCTCATGGATGTCTTTGTGCTTATTTGTCATGGACTCCAACAATCCAGGCAAAGCAGTCCACATGGTCATCAGGCCATTTACTACTCTAAATATACACTCTTTCTACCACCCCCACTTTGCAGCTGCATTGCCCACAGTATATACTGCAGTGACTAACCACGTCTGCTTTGAAAGCACCTCCCAAACTACCACCTGGAGGACATGAGAAGCACATGCACAAGCATGACATCAATCCCAAGTTCCCTTCTGAGTCATAGACCAGACCACTTGGTTACATATCAGCACTCCTTTATCATGGCTGTGTCCAACTCCTGGACCTTCCAGTGTAACAGTATTGTGTGAGCATCTTAAGTACACGTGCCTCATCTGAAATACATCTAAAGGGCAACTGGGGATTGAGGATAAATGTGGGTATTGCAAGCACCTCCAAAACAACATGAATGTTTGTTTTTGAAAATTGGGGGAAATAAGTTTTTGGAAAAATTGACCACTGTTTTGCAAAAAGACATGCTTGGCTGGTTTTATAGCTTGCTTGTCTGATTGTATGATTTATATCTCACTCTCTGAGATGGTCATAACTTATTTATAAAGGCAACCTTACTTGTAAGAACATAAATCACATACTACATCTGGTCATGATATTATAAATTAATCTCCATTAAAGTGGAAAGCACTGTACTATCTCCAATATGACCAGTGAGACATCAAGCTAACCAAATTGTTTAAGGAACAGACGGCAAATATTTTTTGTGCTTATGTTTTCTGTGAAATCACAGCAGCAAATCCGAGCAGAGCAAAATTCCACAATTAGAATTACAGCTAACTGATTTGTTAGTCTGTATTTGGTGTTACTTTAAGAATAATTTTGTTTTATGTTGTACTCTTAGATTACTTGTCTTATAAAGTGACCCTTTCAAACACAGAAATGGATGACCTAATGGTTTCCTGACGTTTTTCTTGAGATTGTAGCGAAGAATGGTGGTGATAATTTCCTCCCATTTGTGCTCAGGAGAATCTTGTTTTTTGGAGGGAGTTATTGGCAGGGAAAGACAGAGAGAGAAAGAGAAGAAAAAGACCAGGCTTTGTCTCCAATTTCTCCTAAAAACAAAATGAAAGAAAAACCCTTTTTATAATACCTCTCACCACCTTAGGATATTCCACTGGTCTTTTCAGTTAATTGAACAATCTTTTTAAGTGTGATAACTGCTCTAATGATGGGCAATTGGCAAAGTTTCAAAGATAGACAGTTATCAAATAATCACATTTGGATGATGTTGGTTCAGAACACTAGGGAAACCACCTGTGCAAATTAAATGAACAAGCAAAATGTCAGGCATCTGTGCTGGGAAATGAATGTTGATATTTTGGGTCAAAACATCAATCTGAATTATCAGCAATTGCTTTCCCCCACAAATGCTGTTTAACCTCCAGTTTCCAGCATCTCCAGTCGTATGTAGTTTAAATGGTGTCATAGAATTATATGCATGCTCTGAAAATCTCTGTTAGGGCCTTGGTTTTAACATTTTATCTTGGCTTTAACTTTGACAAACTTGTATAGATGTGTGGTGAGACAGTATTCATTGGCTGCATCAGCCTGGTATGGAAACACCAAAGCCCTTAAATGGAAAATCGTACAAAAGGTAGTGGGTGTGGCCCAGTCCATGGCAGATAAAGCACTCCCCACTATTGTGCACATCTGCACAGAGTGCTGTTGCAGGAAAGCAGTATCTGTCATTAGGGACCCCCATCACCCAGGTTCTGCTCTCTTCTCACTGCTACGATCAGGAGGAAGGTACAGACAGGGGCCTCAGGACTCACACCATCAGGTTCAGGAACAGTTATTACCCCTCCACCATCCGGCTCTTGAACCAGTGGGACAAATTCACTCAACTTCACCTGCCCCGTCACTGAACTGTTCCCACAGCCTATGGACTCACCTTCGAGGACTCCTTCATCTCAGGTTCTCAATATGTATTGATTATTTATTTATTCTTATTATTTCTTTATTTTTGTATTTGCATGGTGTGTTTTCTTTTGCACATTGGTATCTTGTCCATCCTGTTGGGTGCAGTCTTTCATTGATTCTATTATGGTTCTTCAATTTACGAAGTATACCTACAAGAAAATGAGTCTGATAGTTTTATATGGTGGCATGTATGTACTTTGATAATAAATTTACTTTGAACTTTTTCCAGTCATGCAGCATCCTTAGGTATTTGTAATAATACCTAAGTATAGGTAATAAGCCTACATTATCTGCTTGAGGTAATGGAATAGATTTCAACATAAAATCTGCTAACCCTGAGATCAGTGTCATACACATTGAAACATGGCGGAGACAGATATTCAGAAACTTACTGAAGATCTATGGAAAAGTTTGCAGAGAGGAGAGTTGGGGGCTCTTTGCAATTGGTGCAGATGACTGACAGCCAGGCATCTAAGGTGGAGAGAGGGAAATTCCTGCCTGTCCTAACTTACGTTGACCTGGTTTCATTTTTTCTATGGAAAACATCCCATACTATCCCAAGCAGCTCCATCAGCATATAATGTAGCAGTAAAATCCCTTTTATCCTTACATTTGAAATATTTACCTTCTTTCCAAAGGAATTTATTCTGCCTTTTCAGACAGAATGACAGCAGTCTCCAAACCGTCAGAACATGCAGAAAACCAAGTGTCAGGATCTAACATCTTGATAAAATGAACTTTTTATCTTCACAGTGCATGTTGCTCTTCTATAGTTTTGAAATCTCAAAAACCTGGGAGGGTGGTACAGCTGTCTCACAGCTCCAGCAACTCATGTTCAATCACAGGCTCTGGTGCTCTCTCTGTAGAGTTTGCACATTCTCCACGTGATCAAATGGGTTTCTGCCACATGCTCCAATTTTCTCCTACACCCCAAGGATGTGCCAGTAGATAGTTTAGTCAACTAAGGAAATTGCTCTTAGTATGTATGTGAGTTTTTGAATCAGGGAGAGTTGATGCAATGTGAGGAGAATGGAGTACAAAAAAAAATGAGGAATGGCATTGCTGTGTAAACCAATATGGATTATAGAGGGAAAAATAGTTACTTTCTACATTGTTAGAAAAAATGGAAATGGAAATCTGCACAGAAATTCCACTACACTGAAAACCTAACCTTGATTTTCACACAACTTAACTATTTATTGTGATTCCTTCAAAACTGCCAGACCAAAACTTCGTAATTTCTTGCTTGTTTTTTTTCTATAAGTGTTTGTTCAATCAGAATCAGGTTTATTATCACCCGCATGTGACGTGAAATTTGTTAACTTAGCAGTAGCATTTCAATGCAATATATAATCTAGCAGAGAGAGAAAAAAAATAGTAAATAAAATAAAAATAATAATAAACAAGTAAATCAATTATGTATATTGAACAGATTTTTTTAATGTGCAAAAAACAGAAATACTGTATATTAAAAAAAAGTGAGGTAGTGTTCAAAGCTTCAATATCCATTTAGGAATCGGATGGCAGAGGGGAAGAAGCTGTTCCTGAATCGCTGAATGTGTGCCTTCAGGCTTCTGTACCTACTACCTGATGGTAACAGTGAGAAAAGGGCATGCCCTGGGTACTGGAGGTCTTTAACAATGGACGCTGCCTTCCTGAGATGCTTTGCAGGATCAGCTAAATTGCACAGGGCATGACAAATATGTGCCCAGCACCGGTCTCCCAAATCAAGATCTCTGTCCTGATCTCTGCCATGAGAAGAGCTTAACAGAGAGAGAGAAAAAGTACAGGGAAGAGTGAAAGGATGTGCTTAAAGCCTCCTTGAAGAAATACATTCTCCTCATGATTCCTGGGAATCTCTGGCCAGAGGCCATTCAAGGTTTGGGGATAACATGGACCATGCAGAAACCCTGCATAAGCACCCAGCCACCCAGCCATCTCATGCCCCATCAATGGAAGAGTCTACAATTCCCATATTGCTCCCATTAAGCAACTAGGAACCCACAAAATCAAAATGGAAGTCAGTCTTACTTTCTTTGCACACTGTTCAAGCAGTAGTAGTGATTCAAGAAGGTAATTTATATTTGTCTTCCCAAAGGCAAATGGAAAGAGGCCATATACACAGCTGGATTACCACTGCTACTGACTTCTCTTTATTTCCTTCTGATTGCATTGGAAGTACTGGCATCCTGGAGATTACTCTATATAGTTGTATAATTTCTTACCAGGTTTCATTTTAACCACATCAAAGTAACCCCAGTTTACCTACAGAGTTTACACTGCCATTGGAGGCAGAGGAATGGCTGCAGGATTGCTTCAAGTATGTGGAATGGGCCATATTCAAGGACTCATCTATGGATCTGAATGAATATACCATGGTTGTCATGGACTTTGTACAAACAGTTATAGGTGAGTGTGTCCTCACAAGATCATTCAGAATCTTCCCCAACCAGATGCTGTGGATGAACCATGAGATGCACCATTTCCTGAGGGCCAGGTCAGAGGCATTCAAGTCTGATTACCAAGAAAGTTAAGAGGTCTAGGTACAATCTCCAGAAAGCCATCTTACAGGTGAAGTGGCAATTGCAGACTAAACTTGAATCAACGAAGGATGCTCAAGAGTTGTGGCAGGGCTTGGATACTATTAACTCTTATAAAATTAAATCAAGAGACATAGGCGACAATAGGGCTTCCTCTCCAGATGAACTCAATGCCTTCTATGCTCACTTTGACCATCAAAACCTGGAAGAATCATCATGAACTCCCACAGTCCCCAATGATCCTATGATTTCAGTCTGAGACCATCGTGTGAGCAGCCTTCAGGAGGTGAACACATAAAAAGGGTCCAGCCCAGACGAGATATCTGGCCAAGTACTAGCACCTGTGCTGATCATTTGGCTGGAGTGTTCACAGAGATCTTTAACCTCTCACTTCAGCAGTCCGAAGTGCCCACCTGCTTCAAGCAAGCTTCAATTATACAGGTGCCCAAAGAGACCTATAGTGACCAAAGTAACCTGCCTCAATGACTATCATCCTGTGGCACTTAAATCCACAGTCATGAAATGTTTTGAGAGGTTGGTGATGAAACATTTCAACTCTTGCCTGAAAAGCAATTTGGATCCACTCCAATTTGCCTACTGAAGCAATAGGTGCACAGCAGATACCATCTCATTGCCTCTTCACTCAATCCTGGAATATCTGCAGAGTAAAAGTACTACTTCAGGATGTTTTTTATTGACTACAGCTCAGCTTCAATGCTGTCATCCCATCAAAACTAGTCAGTAAGCTCCAAGACCTTGGCCTCAATACCTCTTTGTGCAATTGGATCCTGGATTTCCTCATTTGCAGACCACAGTCAATTCAGATTAGCAACAACATCACCTCCATGATCTCCCTCACCACAGGTGCACCACAAGGCTGTGTGCTTAGCCCCCCGCTGTACTTGCTTTACACTTCCAACTGTGTGGCTAACACAATTCCAGTGCCATATTCAAGTTTGCTGATAACACCACTGTCATAGGCCAAATCAAAGGTGGTGATGAATCAGCATGTAGAAGGGAGATTGAAACAACCTCTTACTTAATGTTAGCAAGTCCAAAAAGCTGAGCATTGACTTCAGGAAAAGGGAACCAGAGGTCCACGAGCCAGTTCTCACTGGAGGGTCAGAGGTGGAGAGGGTCAGCAATGTTAAATTCCTTGGTGTTATTATTTTGGACGATCTGCCCCAAGCCCAACTCATAATGGCAATTATGAAGAAAGCATGGCAGTGCCTCTACTTCCTCAGGAGTTTGCGGGGATTCAGCATGACGTCTAAAACTTTGACAAACTTCTATAGATGTGTAGTGGAGAGTAAATTGACTGGCTGTATCACAGCCTAGTATGGAAACACCAGTGCCCTTGAACAGTAGTGGATATGGCCCATCCCATCACGAATAAAACCCTCTCCATTAAGAACATCTATGCAAAACATCACAGGAAAGCAGCAGCCATCATCAGGGACCCCCTCCACCTTGGACATGCTCCCTTTTCACTACTGCCATCAGGAAGAAGGTACAGGAGCCTCAGAACTCATACCCACAGGTTCAGGAACAGTTATTACCCCTCAACCACCAGGCTTTTGAAGCAAGGGGGATAACTCCATTCACCTCAATTGCCCCATTATTGAAATGTTCCCACAGTCTGTGGACTCACTTTCAAGGACCATTCATCTCATGTTCTTGATATTTATTGCTTATTTATTTATTATTATTTATTTCTTTTTGTATTTGTAGTTTGTTGTCTTTGCACACTTAGTTGAATGCCCAAGTTGGTGCAGTCTTTCATTGATTCTATTATGATTATTATCTTCTTATGTATTTATTGAGTATGCTTACAAGAAAATGAATCTCAGAGTTGGATATGGTGACATACATGTATTTGATAATGAATTTACTTTGAACTTTGAACTTCGACTTGAGAATAATTTCTTGTTTTCAAATAATGTGAAAATTTCTTCAAAGCCCTCATGGAGTTCCTTCTCAGGCGGGTGGTTGCTTGGACCTGACAATCTCTTACTAATTTTCATAAAGCTGTCAAAGCACGTCTTGTTACTCTCACAGTTGACTAGACTTCAAATAGCATGGAGATTTTATCAGTAATTGGAATTAGTTTATTTATTGTCACATGTACTAAGGTGCAGTGAAATGCCTGTCTTGCACACTGTTCATACAGATCAAATTGTTACACAGTGCATTGAGGTAGAACAAGGTAAAACAATAACAGAACGTAGAATTTAGGGTAACAGCTGTGTAGGCAGTCAATTAAGTGCAATATCATAACAAGGTAAGAGTGTGAAGTTAAGGGGCCATCTTATCGTACTAGGGAACCACTCAATAGTCTTATAACAATGAGGTGAAAGGTGTCTTTGAGCCTGGTGGTATGTACTTTTAAGCTTTTGTATCTTCTGCCCGATGGAAGAGGGAAGAACAGAGAACGTGTAGACTAGGTGAGATCATTAATTATGCTGACTGCTTTACTGCGGCAGTGAGAAGTGTAGATGGTGTCGATGGAGGGGAGGCTGATTTCTGCAATGTACTGAGCTGTGTCCACAATCCTCAGCTGTTTCTTGCAGTCACAAGCAGAGCAGTTCCCATTCTCAGCCATGAGACATGTGGATAGAATGTTTTCTTTGTTGTTTAGGGTAAGGCTAGCAAGGCCAATTTCAATGTCCATCCACAAATTCCCTTGGGGCAGTGAATAACCACTTTTGACCTCTAGAGTCATACTGTTGAAGAAAATACTTCCTGTATGATTTTTGAATTAGTAATGAGGAAGAAACAGCAATATATATCCAGGTCAGGGTAAAGTGTAACTTGTAGATGGTGGTGCTGCTATGTATCTGCTACCCTTGTCCTGGAAGTATAAGTAAATGTTTGAGAACTGTTATTGAAGAAGCCTTGGACAATCCATGTCAGGGGTGCGGAATCAGGAGGGTGAATTTCAAGGGCAGAGTTTCATGGCAGTTTCTCTGAACTGAGGAGCGAAGAATCAGCAAGATGGATTCATTAGAAGGGACCAATAAGAGTAATTCAAATGCAAGCAGAGCAGCCATTATTTCTGAGTATGCCAGTGTTTAGAGTGGCATTGGCTCATCAGACTTAGCTGAGATCAGGTTTCAGTGAGGTACATTGTCTTGTAAGTTACTTTCCCCCTGTCCTTATTCGTTCATTCCTCATCTGTTAGGGCAATGAGAATGGCTCCAGGGGCAGTGTTTTGTACTGTGTGTGGGATGTGGGAAGCTTGGGAGATTTCTGGTCTCACAGAAAAGCACATCTGCATCAGGCGCACCGGATCACAGCTCCTGAGAGAACATATTAGGAACTGGAGCTGCAGCTCGATGACCTTCGACTCATACGGGAGAATGAGGAGGTGATAGACAGGAGCTACAGAGAGATAGTCACCCCTAGGTTGCAGGAGACTGGGTGACTGTCAGGAGAAGGAGGAGAAATGCACAGCCAGTGCAGACTACACCTGTGGCTATTCCCCTCAATAATAAGTATACAACTTTAGATACTTCTGAAGGGGATGACTTACTGGTGGGGGTTGGGAGCACAGGATGTGCTGAAACTGGAGAGTGTTCAAAGGAGGTTCATGAAAATTATTCCAGGTTTTCAGCTTGTCATATGAAGAGCTTTTGATGGCTCTGAAACTGTATTCACTGAAGTTCAGAAGATGCAGCTGTGACCTCATTGGAACCTATCGAATGGTGCAAGACCTTGACAGAGTGGATGTGGAGAGGGTGTTTCCTATAGTGGGAGAGCTTAAGGGCAGACTACAGCCTCCAAATAGAGGGGTGCCCTTTTAGAATAGAGATGAGGAGGAATTTCTTTAACCAGAGAGTGGTGTATCTGTGAAATTCTTTGCAACATACAGCTGTGGAGGCCAAGTCTTATTGTATATTTAAGGCAGAGCTTGATAGATTCTTGATTGGTCCTGGCATGAAGGGATATGGGGAGAAGGCAGGAGATTGGGGCTCAGAGGTAAAATGGATCAGCCATGATGAAATGGCGGAGCAGATTCAACAGGCCAAATGAATTAATTCTGCTTCTATGTCTTGTGGTCTTATGGCAAGATTGTACATAATGCTGCCATCGTGATTCTCGTGAGTGCCATGCTGATCAAGCACTCTGTTGTGAACTGGGTTAGGATATTGAGCTTCTTAAGCATTACTGGAGTTATATTCATCTGAGGAAATGAGGAGTGTTCTATCTTCTGGCAGTCCTATTAATAGAGGAAGTTGGGCAGTCAAAATAAGTGCTGTTTGCTATAGAATGGTCAGTCTTAGTCATGTTCTTGTAGCCCCTGTATTTATGTAGCAGATTAGATTTATAGTTGATTTTGATTCCGCCCTCCCCACCCCCAGGGTGCTGGCGGCAGGGGGAACTCAGACTACGTCCACACAAGATCGGATAATTTTGAAAACGCCGGTTTCACGTAAAAATGATAGACGTCCACACCAGGCGTTTTTGAAAATACCTCCGTCTACATTAAAACAGATATTTGGGCGAATCTCCTCCTACTGGGCATGCGCAGGACCCATCTACAGAAAACAAGTGAAGAGGAAATGGTATACTTGGTGCACGTTTGTCCAGTTACAGACTAGAAAAACTTAAAAGGAAATTGCCAAATGATGGACAGCTGTTGGCTCTCGCGCAGGAGGACTTAAAACTGAAAAAACAAATACTGGAACGTATGGAGGCAACCGACAGGGAGTTCACGGACAGTATGACCCGGCTGATGACAAACATTGAAAAACTGACTAACTCAGTTGCAGAGGGATTTGCAATGATCAGGAATATGATGGCTCCCCCCCCCCCCCAGTACTTTTCACCGCCACAATACCAGCCTTACAGCCACCACAATAGCTACACAGACCCCCGGGTGGCCCCACCAACATCTTCCCCACTCCCACAGAGGGGTCACCCTGGAAACATTTCCTACAGCCATAGTCTCTTCACCGATGAAAGGGACGACAGGTTTTTTAAAACCTCCGGTTACCCCGTACACACTAAAACGCCCAACCGGCGTTTTCAGATTTAAACACTTTGGAGAGCATTTTAGAAAAGCTCCGTTTTCGGGGGAGGAAAATGCTGTTTCAGTGTGGACGGAGGATCAAATCGAAGAGAAGAAACTTCATCTACCGATTTATCTGGTCTAGTGTGGACGTAGCCTCAGTGACAATAGTGGCTTTGAATGTCAGGAAGTAAGTTGATGCACTCTGATGGCAGAGAGGCACTTACCAAATGTGTGCCGTACGTTATTTGCTCTTTATGAACGAAGAAATTGAATGTGTCTTGTTCTGCTGCTCTCTCTTGGACTCTTTCATTATCTGAGGAGCTGTGAACAAAACCAAACAATCACTGAACAATAAGCAATCCCACTTATGATCTCAAGATCAAAGAGCTGCTGCTAGTTGGGAATTGGATATGATAAGAAATGTCTATACCAATATTCTGTGCTTTTATTATTTTCCTTCAACAAGCACAGTTATGCTCCCTTTTACTTGGTACCTTTTCTGCCCTCTGATTCAAAGATTTCTATTTTAAAAGGGCATCTCGAAGCCGTGTTCAGTCTAATGAGGCCTTGATGTCGACTCACCTTTGAGAGTTCAGCTCATGCCCAGGTTTAGACCAAGACTGTAATGAGGTCTGGGGTGAGTAGTTCTTACAGAACCCAAACTAAACTTCAGTGAGCAGGTTATTGATGAGCAAGTGATGCTTGATGGATCTATCAACAATGCTTTACATCACTTTGGTGATGATCGAGTGTAGGACAATGAGGCAGTTGTTGACCAGGTAGATTGTTTCTTCTTTTGTGTACAGGTCATTCTCTGGAGGAGTGTTTCACTGTTTCAGGTAGATGCCAATGTATTGATATAGGAACAGTCTTTCAAAGGCTGGCGTGGAGCACAAGTCTTCAGCAGCACAACCAGGACGTCGCTGGAGCCTGCAGCCTTTCCTGTTATCTTCTACACTCAGTCGTCGCTTGTTTTAAGAGTGAATCAAATATCAAATCAAAGTTCAAAGTATATTTATTATCGAAGTGTGTATACTATATACAACCTTGAGATTTATCTCCTTACAAAACAAAGAAACCCAATAGAACCCATTAAAAAAAAGACTGTCAAAGCCCCCAAAGTGCAAAACAAGAAAGTTTTGCAAACTATAAAAGTAAGCAAATAACATTCAGAGCTGAAGTAAGTAAATTACATTCAGAACTGACCCATCCCTTTCCTTTTCAGCCCCGACACCCTGACCGTTTCAATCTAGCTTGGCACTTAAATTGGCGAAACAGCTGGTCGGTCCTCCCTCTTGGACCCAAAACCCACCACCTTGATTCGGCCCGTACACAATCTTTCCAATCTGGTCTGGTGCTTAAATCAGTCAACTATCGGCTTGTCCCTCGCTCTCAGGCCCAGGCCCCACTGCCTCACCTTCATTCTGCTACTTTGAATCGGCTCCAAGTCCTTTCCAGTCATGACTTGGCTCATTCCTAACACTTGGGTGCAGCCCTGCTGCCACAGTTCAGTCTGTACATTACCACACCACGACCGTCCTGCACCTTCGAGACCTCAGTTCACACCACAAAAATGCTAGGTCATACAGGTGGTTCAAAAGCTCATCTCCAAAAAGGAAGTTGCAGGCTTTTGATATCAGTGACCTTTCAGCAAAGAAAGTGTATTTAATAGAGTAGTTAGTAGTTTTGTTTGCTGCCAGCAAATTGTCGCTGTGTTTCACCAGCACCATTTTAAACTAGAAGCAGTATGAAGAAATATTTCATACTGCTGCCTTTGTTGGAATAGATCTGAAAAGGTACGCATCTGCATAATGTTTGCAAATTCTTCAAAATTGTCTTTCATACTAAAGTTCCAGGCATTGTTGGTGTTGTGGATGGGTACATTTATAAAGCCTTCTGCTTTACTGATTTAATTTTCTGCCACTATTCAGAGCTGACTGCTGCAGGACTGCAGAACTTTTGAACCAGGAACTGCAGCACTCAGTTCATTTACAACAAGGGCAAGTACGCAGCCTTGTCATTTTAGTGTGGTGTTGGTTGCAGAGAGGCATTGTCCAGGGAAATCCTGAAAGCTCTTCTATTTTTATTGTTGAGATCTTTTCATTTCAAATCAGAGGATGAAGAGAGTATCAATTTAATATTTTATCTGCTTTAATAGTGCAGAATTCCCTCAGTGCTGCTCTGGAGTGACACATTCCTTTTAGTCTGGTTAATACTCTCTCACATTAAACTGTAGAACTATCACTGAGTGTCCAGTTTCTAGTTGTGTCTTATCTGAGAGTGTGCAGATGGGTCACTGTGACTGTGCCCATCCCTGCATCTTTGGATTTAAGGAATTTAGAAGGAAAATTAAATGGAAGCTCTAAGGTTATTGTTGATGAAACAGAAATTGTTGTATACGCCTCTTGAATTTTTACAGAGTTGAAATATGTGACACTTTTATGCATGCATTATTTTAGCATTAGTTGCCATTGTAGCCTTTAAAATGGTCTGGGTTAATTTCTCAATTGAGATGGCAAGAGATATGCCAGGAAATAACCAACCAGAATTGGCCGTCCATGCATGGGAAGAGCCCCTTTAAATTTAGATTTTTTGCTGACAGTGGTATTAATGACTCTCAACGTCTAGGGGGCGGGAGTTCAGAAAACTGACTCAAACAGCAGTAGATGAGAAAGAGATATTCAATCTGGATTCAACTCCTAAAGATCTTGTAGGACGTTGAGTGTTCTGAGCTGTTAAGTGGTTGATTATCTAAGAACAGGGAGGTTGTTCTTGGTGACCTGGCCGATATGTGCACACAGTGGCCACTTTATTAGGTACTCCCTGTACCTAACAAAGTGGCCAAAGTTTGTGATCTTCTGCTGCTGTAACCTGTCCACCTCAAAGTTTGACATGTTGTGCTCTCAGAGGTGTTCTTCAGCACACCACTGTTACAATGTGTGATTATTCACGTTATCTGCGCCTTGAAAAGCATGAATATGCCCAATGCAGGCCTCTCATGGTCTGAGTCGACGTCCTCCACCCCCCCCCCCACATTACTGTCCTCTTCCTGTCAGCCTGAGTTAGCCTGGCCACTCTGCTCTGACCTCTCTCATTAACAAGGTGCTTTTATGCATGGAACTGCCACTCACTGGATTTTTTTTTGTTTATTACACCATTCTGCATTTTCTGAGATACTCAAATCACCCTGTCTAGCACCAACAATCATTCCCATGATCAAAATCACTTAGATCTAATTTTGTCCTATTTTAATGTTTAATCAAAATAAGAACTGAATCTCTTGACTACATCTACATGCTTTTATATATTGAGTTGTCGCCACATGATTGGCTGATGAGATATTTGCACTAACTAATAGGTGTACCTAATAAAGTGGCCACTGTGTATCTCAAACCATCTGCATCATTACCTTATTACCTATTGTGGGAGCCCGGTACTATTGGTGGTTTAGTTGCTGTTTGTCTTACATTGCCTAAGATTAATTTTTATGTTTGGCTGTAATCTTCTTGACAACTGTAGATTGCATTTAAACAATACTATATAAATGCTGATCACTTCTAAGATTTTTTTCAAGTGAGGTTATCAATGTACTCGCCTAGCCTAGAACCCAATTGCAGACTAATCTTTTCCCTACTTTCAGGAAGCCACTCTGAATGCACCCATAATTCATGCTACTTATTGATGTCGGATGCTCAAGAGGTGTACTGGCAACTCAAGGAAGCTGGTTTCATTATTGGGTTGAATAAAGAGAGATTATCTTAAGGGACTTTATTGAAGTTCTGTCTCTGACATGATCGTCAATAGTGTTGCTAATTACTGTTCAAGTTCTGCCTGAGAATTAAGTATATGATCCAGGTGAGGGTAATATTGAAGGATTATGCATCACTGGAGAGTCATCCATTTGGCTAAGGTGCTAAACCATTTGCTTGGTTGAGTAGATTTAAAATATGCTCTGGCATTATTCTAAAATTGTAACAGAGTTATAGAGTCAAACAGCTCAGAAAAACGGCCATTCAGCCTTTTACATTAATGACGGTGGTCGAATAACTACCTGTACTAATCACATTTACCACAACTTGGGAACAGTAGATTGTAATTGAATAACTCATTAGAGCAGGAATTGAAAATTCTGATTTTGTGAGAAAGTCATTGGATAACAACGTAGGTGTTTATTTTAATACGTTTGCTTTCCAAAAGAATATATTCAGAGTGAGTTTTTAATGCTCGGATAACTGTCTTGCTGTTACTTTAAATATTTAGAACGGATTTGTTAAACTATAGGGTTATTTTCTCTCATGAACATTTATTTATTTTAAGAGGATTAATTATTAGTGTCTAATAAATAAATTAATCTTGCAGATAAGAAGACAAGGTGGAATCCAGTTGTTGGTAGACCTTTTGGACCATCGTATGCAAGAAGTTCATCGCAGTGCCTGTGGAGCCCTGAGAAACCTGGTGTACGGAAAGGCAAATGACGACAACAAAATTGCCTTGAAAAACTGTGGTGGGATCCCAGCACTGGTGCGATTGCTTCGGAAGACTCCTGACGTGGAGATCAGGGAGCTGGTTACAGGTCAGAATTCTCTTTCTTTTCTCTAGTCTAAATATGCACTCTTCCCAAAGTTGGAAATGAAACTTCCTTTCCTCCATCTGAAATTTGTTCAAGATGAAACTCTTTAGGATGTTCCATCAGAGTTGTCATTCGTATATTTAAATGCAGTTTTTGTGATCAAACGTCTAATGACAAAAGGAACCAAGATTCCAAAACCTGGAGCAAAAAAAAATACTAGACTAACTCAATGGGTGAAGCAGCATCTGTGGATGCAGAAGGGACCAGCCCATTGCCTCCACAGATTCTGCTTAACCTGCTACATTTTCCCAGCAGTTTGTTTCTTTTTTTCTTTATCTTGGCCCAAGTAGATGACCTTGAGGTTATGGAAGTTTATGACAAATAGGATCTCTTATTAATAAAACATTGAGAAAAATTAAAGTGCTCTTCCTGAGTCAGTATTCATTTGTTTAGCTCTGTGTATCATTGGAAGGCTATCACTGGGGGTGATGCTCAAAGTGGGTAAGAGTGGTAAGTTAGCAGAATGAGGCACGGAATTTCCTTTGGAATAAATTTAATTTTAACTTTTGCTTTTACTTTTTACAGATTGAGTAATCTGTTTGAAATGTACCACAAGACTCAGGCCATTTAGCAATGAAATCAGGAAGGGCTTCAGAAAAAAATTGGGGCAACTTCTTTTATATGACAATGAGAATGACAATGGGTGTCAAAATGGCAGCAAATAAGGCTGAAATAAATAGAATTTTTAGGAAATAAGTGTATCAAGGAAAGTGAAGAACTTAAGGTACGGTCACCTATGATCTAGCTGAGTAACTGAGCAGGCTCCAGGTTTTCTATGACCTACATTGGCAGATAGAGTTTAATCTGGAAAAGTGTGAATTGATGCACTTTGAAAAGTCAAATTTCATGGCAGGCTAAAAGTTAATGGCGGGATTCTTAGCAGTGTGGGGGATCTTAGGGTCCAAGTCTATAGAACCCTCAAAATTGCTGTGCAAATTGTTAGGGCCAATAAGAAGATGTATGATGTGTTGGTCTTCCTTAGTCATGGGATTGACTTCAAGAGCTGTTAGTTGATGTTGCAGTTCTGTAAACCTCTAGTTTTACCATACTTGGAGTATTGTGTTCAAATCTGATTCCTTCATTTAGGAAGGATGCAGAAACTTTACAGAGGTTGCAAAGGAGATTTACAAGGATACTATATGTATTAGAGAGCATGTCTTGTTGGTAAGGGTTCAGCAAACTTGGGCTTTTCTCTTTGAAGCAAAGGAGGATGAGAGGAAACATGAAAGAGGTGTATGAGATGATATGAGGCATAGAGAGAGTGGACAGCTAGTGCCTTTTTCCCAGCTTGGTGATGGCTGATATGAGAGAACATCTTTTAAGGTGATTGAAGGAAAGTATAGGGGGAATGTCAGAAGTATATTTTTACAGAGAGTGGAAGGACACACTGCAGGGGCTGGTGGTAGAGGCAGATACATGAAGGGATCCGTAAATAGACACAAAGCTGAAAAAAAGATGGAGGTCTTCTTAGAAGTGAAGGGTTAGGTTGACACTGCAGTAGGTTAAAATGTCAGTGCAATATTGTTGGCCATGCTCTACTGAACTGCTGGTGCTCTCAGGTAATGACAGAAACAAGTTATGTGATGGTCCGGGAAACAAGTCTTCCAACTGAAAAATAGCTGAAGCAATGAATGCTATGCAATGCCTTGCTTTGAAATAGACTCAGTAAATACTGAGAAAGCGTTAACTGAGAGTGAGACATTACCAGGAGTTTGATGGGCAAGCTGAGGTATGGAATTAGAGCAGCTTGGCATTCAATGCTATCATACCTTCACACCTAGTCAACAAGCTTCAAGACCTGGGCCTCAGTACCTCCATGTGCAACTGGATGCTCAGTCTCCCCACTCGGAAACCAAAGTCAGTTCATATTGACAACAACATCTCCTCCACGATCTCCTTCAGCTCAGGCGCACCACAAAGCTGTGTGCTCAGCCTCCTGCTCTATTCACTTTATACTTACAACTATGAGGCTAAGCTCAGCTCCAATGTCATATTTAAGTTTGCTAACAACACCGCTATCATTGGCCAAATCAAAGGTGGTGACAAATCAGCATATAGGAGGGAGTTTGAAAATCTGGCTGAGTGGTGCCACAACAACAACCTCTTACTTAATGTCAACAACACCAAGAGGCTGATTATTGACTTCAGAAAAAGGAAACCGGAAGTCCGTGAGCGAGCACTCATCGAGAGATCAGAAGTGGAGAGGGTCAGCAACTTTAAATTACTTGGTGTTATCATTTCAAAGAATCTGTCCTGGGCCAGCATGTAGGTTCCATCACAAAGAAAGCATGGCAGTGCCTCTTCTTTCTTTGAAGTTTACAAAGATTCGGCATGTTATCTAAAATCTACTGTGGGCATCACGGTAACGTAGCAGTTAGCACAGTGCTATTATTGCTCCGGAGTTCAGAGCTCAATTCTGCATGTCCTCGCCTTGGAATATGTAGGTTGCCCTACGTTCTCCAGTTTCCTCCCACAGTTCAAGTACATACCGGATAGATTAACTGGTCTTTGCAAATCGTCCCGTGGTTAGGGTGGATTCATTCAGTTTGTGGAAGTTGTTGGGGCAGTGTGATTCAAAGGGCCAGAAGAAGCCTACTCTGCGTTGTATCACTGAAAAAAAAATGGGATGGAGTATTGATTGGTTGCATCACGGAAACACCAGTGCCCTGGAATGGGAAAGCCTACAAAAAGCAGTGGATTCAGCCCAGTCCATCACGGGTAAAGCCCTCCCCAGCATTGAGCACTTCTGCAAGAAGCTGTCTTAGGAAAGTAGCATTCATCATCAAGGACTCCCACAATCCATGCCATACTCGCCTCTCACTTTTGCCATCAGGAAGAAGGTACAGGAGCCTTAGGACCAGCCACCAAGTTCAGGAACAGTTATTACCCCTTAACTTTTAGGCTCTTGAACCAGGAGCTTCCCTCAACTTCACTCGCCCTATCACTGAACTTTTCCTACAACCTGTGGACTCACTCTCCAAAAACTCTGTTCATCTCATATTCTTGATATTTATTGCTTATTTATTTGTTTGTTTGTTTATTATCATTATTATTTCTGTTTGTATTTGCATAGTTTGTTGTCCTCTGCATGTTGTTTGTCCGGTTCGGTGCGGCTTTCCATTGATTCTATTCTTTTCATGCATTTACTGTGAATGCCTGCAAGCAAGTGAATTTCAGGGTT
Organism: Mobula birostris; assembly: GCF_030028105.1. Classification (NCBI taxonomy): domain Eukaryota; kingdom Metazoa; phylum Chordata; class Chondrichthyes; order Myliobatiformes; family Myliobatidae; genus Mobula; species Mobula birostris. The sequence goes on along the minus strand of NC_092388.1, from coordinate 43,039,908 downwards.
GTATATAGTGATGTATATAATAAATTTACTTTGAACTTTGAAATAAGTTACAGAGAAAGGTTCAACAAGTTGGGTCTTTATTCTTTGGAACGTAGAAGGTTGAGCGGGGGCTTGATAGAGGTATTAAAATTATGAGGAAATTAGATAGAGTTGACATGGATAGGCTTTTTCCATTGAGAATGGGGGAGATTCAAACAAGAGGACATGAGTTGAGAGTTAAAGGGTAAAAGTTTAGGGATAACATGAGGGGGAACTTCTTTACTCAGAGAATGGTAGCTGTGTGGAACAAGCTTCCAGCGGAGGTGGTTGAGGCAGGTTCGATGTTGTTTAAAGTTAAATTGGACAGCTATATGGACAGGAAAGGAATGGAGGGTTATGGGCTGAGTGCAGATCGGTGAGACTAGGTGAGAGTAAGAGTTTGGCATGGACTAGAAGGGCCGAGATGGCCTGTTTCCGTGCTGTAATTGTTATATGGTTCTGGTTATATGTTTATAATCACATGAAGGCAAACTGCAAAATGCCCCGTTTAAGATCTGATCCTTTAATATGAAACTTTCTCTTATTAGGTGAAGAACTCACAGGGGGCTTTTAAAGTGCCAACTGGATGTAGCTATTCAGCATATCCAGTTGCAAAGCGCAGTAACTAATGAAGGGTGAAGAAGGGCAATTTATTTTTTGGCAATGGTCGCCACTTCATCACCATTAGTAGTGACAGGGCTGCTGGCAGATAGCACAATGAGAGCGGAAGGAAATCTAATAAGAGGTGGAACACAAAGGCTCAGCTTGATATACCTCATGGAATAATACCTAGTTAGTCGCTGGCAGAAGATAGCTTTGTCTTTCATCTGAGACTCATGCAGAATGCTTGTGCTGTCTGTAACACCTTCAATCTCTTAGGCAAGTATAATTAGATGCCTGCCAAATCTACTGGCAGGGCGCTGTGTAACCGTGAGGAATGTTCATTGACAAGGTATCCCACAGAGTGGCAGACCTAATAATATGACAGTGCTAGTCATGACATATTTACTCATCTCTTTGTTTCACTGTCAAAACATGTAGCCTCAGGGAGTTGTTTGTGCACTTGTGATGAATAAGATATCAACACAGCCAGTATGTATGTTGCTGTTCAGGTTAACTTCCCAGGAGTTTATTTTTCTGCAGTTAATGATAACAATCAGTGTTCATTATTGCAAAGCTAGAATACTGACCCATGCTTTGGTGCCACAATACTGCATGGCATGCATTGCATTTTTATATAGCTTTGAGCTTGATTGAAAAACAATGTTTACTTTGGCCACAGAGAGAAAACCTTCACCTCTCTTCCTCATGAAGTTTGTGATTCACTTCCAATATTATCAAAATGTAGTTCAAGTCTACAAGAGATGGCTTCACATCTTGCACATTATGATCTTATCACAGCGTCACAAAATACCCCATTAACTTGTTTCTAAGTGAGCCTTTTAATAGCATTTGGCCATCATGGCTAATTTTCCAACTGGTGTAATGCTGATTGGAAGCTTGCAGTTAACACTGGAGAAGCTGAAATGCCTTATTACTCTTTTATTTCTCTCTGGTATATATTGTCATACATTTCAATGGTGGTAGCCTTCATTATTTGTACAGATGCAATCTAAGGTGCTAAATGCTTAAGGGCAGCATCAGTGTCTGTCCATGTTGTGACAATTGTTTTCAGATCTGGTCTGGCAGAATGGAAGTGACTGGTTAATTTCTTTGCCAAACAAGTTTTGTGTCCACACTGATTAAAATACCAAAAATGATTCTGTGCCTATAATTTACACATAAAAATCCCTTATTTGTTGCAAGTTTCTATATAAATTACCTTGTTTTTATTTAGGAGTTGCTATAGTTCCTGATCCAACCATTCCTTAAATTTTGTCTTTGAGTAAATGTACATTCTATTCCCTTTGATAGGGGATATCAAGAACTGGGAGATGCTCTTACAATTGGGCTGATGTGGTATTGTGGCAAAATATTCTAACTATGAGTACTAAAAATACTCTAAATATAAATATCTTCTTCAGAACGTCATGGTACAATTCTACTCTGCCATCATAGAGAGCGTCCTCACATCAGCCATTACAGTCTGTTTTGGTGCAGCATCTTCTCACAATATATAAAAACTACTCTGAACTGTCAGGTCAGTAGAAAAAGCTATTGGCTGCAGTCTACCTTCATTGCCAGTCTTGTATGTGTGCAGGAGAAAGAAGCACGACAGAAATATCAGGGTGGATACTATTCACCCAGCAAACTACCTTTTCCAAACGTTCCCTTCTGCAAAGCACTATAGGGCTACAAAGCAAAAAAAAATTTCCTTGCATCATAAAAGTTTCTTTGCTCCAGCAGTTAATCTGATGAGCCATTCTACATAGCCTTCCTTCACCCTCTCTATCTATTACCCCAGTCACTATACCACTTTAAACCACTTTTTATAATGTTGTTTACATTGTAAATATATGCTGGTATTTATGTGTTTATGCATATTTTATTCCATATCCATACTTTAACCTCTAACTTAATTTTATAATAATTCTTTATTCTTAACAATTATTAAATTTTTTTGTTGCAAGTTGTGCCAACAAACCACAGTAAATTCCTAATACATGTAAATGATTATGGCTATTGAGTTTATCCTTATGTATTAAAACCATTAAGTATAAAGCTCGGGGCACCTTAATATATAGATTTTGTCACGTACCGCGTGACAGGAATAAAGAACCAGCAGAAATAGAAAACACTTTGGAGTCCAGTATTGCTAGTAACTAATAATATTTATTAGTAACTACGCGATACAGTAATATAAATGTAGATAAATCAAACAGGTTAGCAATGATTATATATATAAAAGTAAGTATATCAGTAAGTGTGGAAATATATGTATGAAAAACCAAGCTTCTTTAAGTCTGGGGGTAAAGAGATACAGTCTTACGATGATGAGTAAAGTAAAGTTCAGTTCAGTTCGTGGTATTGAGTTGAGTAGTGATGGAGAGAGAGAGAGAGGGAGAGATTTGAGTCTTCAGGTGAGCTGATGCCTTCGATCTCCTCGTTGTCCTCTGAAATCCTTTAAAGGTCACCGATTGTGACTTTAACAAAGGGGACCGGTTTTCTGTGGTGGAGCTATCCCCCAGGCAAAGGTGGACACATGGACAGCCAACCCCTTCCCTTTCCACTGCATGGGCGACGGATCAATCCACCTGATCGATCCTCCAAAACCCACTTTTCCTGCGGGCACAACAATGTTCATTCAGTGTCCAAAACGTGTCTGAGGTCTGTCGTCTGACCTCCTATTTTATCTTCCCGTGCTGAGCATCAACTGTCATTCAAATAACTCCTCCTTCCTCTTTCTCTCTAAGAAATGCACAAGCAGGCGACTGTCCTTGAGAAGTATCAACACCCTGCCGAAAATCATAACATTGAGTGTCCATTAAATAACACCGCTTTCGGTCACCATAGCAATTTACGAACTGCTCGGTTCCATCTCTCTCTTTTACAAACAAGTTGTTGGTGTTAAATAACTCTGGTGTTAAATAACTCTGTCTCTTTTCAAAAGCACAGTTAATAGAGGTAAACTAGTACAGTGCATAGGGGTAATTCAGGATCCCGTCACAGTATCTAAAACTATCTAATCACACATTTTTAACGTCCTTCATGTAGGCAGCAGCTCTCAAAATAACTATATAATTTTACCAGTAGCACAAAGCTGAAAATCAGTCAAAATAGCTAATAAATAATACCACAAATAGTGACATGCTACCCTGACTTGGAGAAGCAAATGACTCGGTCCTGTAGGGTGAGGACCACAAGTTAAACTGCCATACACTATGCACTTGATGACATAATAGTGATTTAATCTGGATTATTTTTAATCTGAGTATATAAGAGCATGTTCAGTATTCTCCCAAAACAAGCACTTTCTTTAAGTATAATGTTCCTGTGCAGCTTCAAGCCTCACCTTTTGAACAAATGAAAGAGCCAGAGAACATAGTGTGACACAGTACAACATTACCTATGTTTTGTTCTGTACTGAAGTCTAGCATATTTGTCACCTGATCAATGTTTACAGCTCCATTACTAAAGAGGATTGACAAAGAATTGGCAATAGGAAGCAGATCTGACAAGATTTAATTTTACTGTAACCTTGTAAGTTTTGCCATCTCAGTTTGGACATGCTCCTTGGGGTTTCATTGATAGTTTTTTTGCTCCCAATGCTCAGCTTGGTTTAAAAAAAACTTACTATTTACTTTCTTATCACCAATAAGTAAAACTATTTGAGGTGAGAAGGAGCATCCTATTTTTGGGAATAGTTGAAATTTTAATGGAGCTTTATATGTTGCTTGAGCCTTTGTTTTAAAACTTGGATAAGGTAGGAAACCATCAACATTTGAACGTAGAACATAGAACAGTACAGCACAGTACAGGCCCTTCGGCCCACAATGTTGTGCCGACCCTTAAACTCTGCCTCCCATATAACCCCTCACCTTAAATTCCTCCGTATACCTGTCTAGTAGTCTCTTAAACTTCACTAGTGTATGTGCCTCCACCACTGACTCAGGCAGTGCATTCTACGCACCAACCACTCTCTGAGTAAAAAACCTTCCTCTAATATCCCCCCTGAACTTACCACCCCTTAAAGCCATGTCCTCTTGTATTGAGCAGTGGTGCCCTGGGGAAGAGGCGCTGGCTGTCCACTCTATCTATTCCTCTTAGTTTGCCATCATAACCAAGCATAAACACAGCAATTTAGGGATTATCATGCATTAGTCTGTACATGTAGAAGTACAAAAGTTTTTCTTGTTCATTTATGGAATATGCATATTATTATTGATAAGGCATTCTGATAGTGGTGGTGAGGTACCTTCATGAACCACTGAATTCCTTCTGTTGAAGGAGCTCCCTCAATGTCTTCAAGCAGGAAATTCCAAGAACAGTATAATATTTCAAACTCAAAATAGTAAGTGACATGAAGGAAATGTCCTTCTTGGTGACAGACTTCATGGGCTGTTGAAGTAGCCTTAGTGCATAATTTCAGTACTTTAATTTGATGGTACACAGTGCACTGGTGGCAGTCAGAATAAATGTTTAGGATTGTACATGGTCTCCAGTCAAATGGGCTGCAATGTCCTGTTTCTAAGAAATTGAAGAGTATTCCATAATAGTTCGGGCTTATTCCTTTGAGGGATTTTGATACTTTGGAGGGTCAGGTGTCATTTGCCATGTGACTTTGGTCTTGCTCTTACAGACTGTTGTAGTTATGTAGCTGGTTCAGTAGTTTTTTTAGTGAACAATGGTCCTCAGGAAGTCAATGTTTCAAAGAGAGAGATTACCTTTATTTGTTACATGTACATCAAAAGATTGAAACATACAGTGAAATGTGCCCATGGCATCAATGACCAACACAGTTCGAATATGTGCTGCACAGCCTCCAAGTGTTGCCTTGCTTTTGGTGCCAACATAGCATGCCCACAACTTACTAGCACCATGTCTGTGGGATGCTGGGGGAAACCAGAGCACCAGGTGGAAATCCAGTTTGATTAGCGTGTTCATGATGGTAACACCTTTGAATATTAAGAGTTTGTAAAGAGTGATAAGTTAACTTGCACTTTGTTGGAATTGGTCATTGCCCAGAACTGATGATACTAGGCAATCGTTAGTTATGACGGAATATTGACCAAGTCCTGCTGCATGCAGACATGGGCTAATTGATTTGCTGTGGAGATGGAATTCAATACTTCCAGAGTTCTGATCTTAGAATGCAAGGTAAGTGATTAGTGAAGAGGTATAGATAGGGTAAATGCAAGCAGGCTTTTTCCTCTGAGGTTGGGGAGGAATACAACTGGATGCCATGACTTAAGAGTGAAAGGTGAGAAGTTAAAGGGGAACATGAGGGAAAACATTTTCATTTAAAAGAGCTCAAGAGTGTGGAATGAGCTGCCAGCACAAGTGGTCCATGCAAGCTCAATTTCAATGTTGAAGAGAATTTTGGATAGGTAAATGAACAGTAAGGATGTGGAGGGCTGTAGTCCTGGTGCAGGTCATTGAGAGTAGGGAATTTAAATGGTTTTGGTATGGACTAGATAGGCCAAAGGGCCTGTTTCTCTGCTGTGCTTCTCTATGTCTCTATGAAGAGGATGCTTGGACCTATGACATTGTCCTAAGGAACTCTTACAGTGATTCTTAGGACTAGGATGCTTATGTCCATCAACCACAGCTATCTTCCTTTGTGTGGGCCATGAGTCCAACTATTGCTGTGTTTCCCCTTTGATGTCACATACAGTCAAATGCTGCCACAATCTCAAAGAAAGTCACTCTCGCCCTACCTTTGGAACTCAATGTCTTAGTGTATGTTCGGATCAAGAGTGCAATGAATGCTGGAGCCAAGTAGTCTTGGTGAAACCCAGACTGAGCATTAGTAAGTAGGTAATAGCTGCATCAAAGTACTGTCAACAATCACCTGTCAATACTAAACATTCAAATGGCCTTTTTACATCGGCAGCAACAGTGAACTCCATCAGCAATGCCTACCTTCACTGAGATGAGAGGTGGCTCCCCAGGAATGGGAAGCAGTCTTTACAATCAGAAGACAAAGTAATGTAACAGGATATGCGGTAGAGGATCTTTGCCTGGTAAATGTTGATTGTAAGGCTAGGCTCAACTGCAGAGGTTTGAGTGATGTTGATTCTGGAGGGTAGTCTGAAAATTGAACAGTGCCCCATTAGTTATGAGGATTAGCTCCAACCCCATTGATGTTTGCTGGAGGTGAAGAGCAACATTGTGGTGATGAAAGTATTGTAACAACGAAGCCACCTTCTTTGACACAAAACTTCACTAAGATTGGTTATGTTGTAGTCCTACTCGTTAGAATTATGTTTTGTCTTCAACACACTTCAGCCTACTCAAGCCAACGTTTCTCCTACTCCTAACCATTAAGAAGGCCATATCCCAATTAAATAATAACAAGGACATGGGAGCAGATAACATTCATGCTGAAACCCTAAAACTCAGCAGTGCATACCTCCAGTCAGGATTCTACAATCTTTTCAAAAGCTGGGAAGTAGAAACACCAAGGAACTTCAGAGATCTGTAATCGTGGTAATCTTCAAGAAAGAAGACAAGTCTAACTATCATAACTACAGAGGGGCCTCCCTGCCATCTTCCACTGTGAGATTTACTTAGTTACTTAGCCCATCACCCCTACTGGGGCATAGGCTGCCAACTGCAGCTCGCTGGAGTCCTCTGTCCAGGACCAGTCGTTCAAGTTGTCCCCAGGTGTAGACCATCGTACCTCTTCTAGGTGAAGATCCTTCCTCTCCCAGGAATAAGGCTTTAGAGTTTCTGTAGCTCTGGGTTTTTACAGGATGTTGTTGTTAGCCCCATGCCCAATTCTGCTCCTTTCACCGTGGGGCACTGGGAAAGTCATAGTCAAAATCTTTCTCCACTCCCACAGGCAGAAGAGCTGCTTCCCGATGGAGGCACGGTGGATGTGACCTTCACAGTATGACAAGAAAAATGTAGACGTTAGCATCAGCCACTGTATTTCTCAACATGCCTTTGATTTCATCAATCAGGAGGGTCCATGCAATCCCTTTCTTAAGTATTAGAAATCAATAGGTTGATATTTAAAATTATCATGGTGACTCTGGATGGACAACAAAATATAGACTAGGTTAAAGGAACAATCAGCCAAGCTGGTACCAGAACAAGACCTGACTCAAAATGGGGCTTATCACCTTTGTTATGTATTGACTAGGTATACTCCATTGAGGGCAGGGAAGTTAGGGCAATTTGTCGTGTGGGCAGTCTCTCAACCACCCAGCCAGTGGTAACCTTTGTTTACATTATGGCTGTGCAATAAAATGTGCAATACAAGAAACTATTGTGAAAAATATTTAATCTAATTCATCATCTCAATGTGAAAATGAGTGATGTTCACTTTACATGCATTTGGAAATGTCTGCATTTCTTCCAACCTTCGATAAAGGGATTAAACTGGATGAGCCATTGAATATTTTTTGAAGCAGCTTAAAGGAGGTACTTAAAAAAACAAGCTGAAAATTTAACCTATTCCCATTTGTTGATTAAATACAGTTTAGGCACTTTCACTAATGTACACTAAAGATTGATTCTTTTATCGAGGACCAATAAGCTAAATGTCTTTTAATAGATTCTGATAGTATCTTATTTGCATGACATTTCTAATCTGTTTAGAGTGTTTTCTGGGCGTTGTGTTATAGGGTGATGCAGTGAAAGAAGGCACTGACAAGAAGACATTCAATAAAGTGCCATGTAGAAGATTACAAACCAAGAGCACAGTGATTTAGTGGTTGGATAGGAGTGTAGGTGTGCAATGGTGATGCAGTTAATATACTGGTATATCAAAAGCAGGAGCAACACTAGTACACTGCTGGCAGAGCTACCACTTCGTAACTCTAGTGACCTGGATTCAACTCTGACCTGAAGGTTGGGCTAGTGACTAGTTATAAAATTAGCATTTAATAACTAGTGAGATGGCACAGGGATTTGTGTTGGTCATCTTCAGTCGACATTAGTGACTTGGATGAAGTTTTCACGTTGCAATGAAATATTCTCTCAAATTGTGTGGTGGTGCTACTATTTCTTTACGATCCAAGCTGGGTGAAATAAGGCTACAAATCAGAATTAAAGAAAATTCTCTATTTTTTTTGAACAATAATCAGTTGATCATAGCCTACAAGGCTCCTGTTTGTGAGAAGAGCATGACCTGGATGGTGGGGGTCTCTAATGATGGACAACACTTTTCTATGACAGCGCTCTATGTAGATGTGCTCAATGTGGGGAGAGCTTTACCTGTGATGGACTGGCTGTATCCACCACCTTTTTGTAGTCTTTTCTGTTCAAGGGCATTCATGTTTCTATACAAGGCCGTGATGCAACCAGTCAATATACTCTTCACTGCACATATATAGAAGTTTATCAAAGTTTTAGATGACATGCCAAATTTTCGTAAACTTCTAAGGAAGTAGAGGTGCTGCCGTGCTTTCCTTGTAATTGCATTTATGTGCTGGACCCAGAACAGATCCTCTGTAATGATAACACTGAGGAATTTAAAGTTGCTGACCCTCTGTACCTCTGGAGGACTGGCTCATGGACCTCTGGTTTCCTCCTTCTGTACTCAATAATCAGCTTCTTGATCTTGCTGATATTGTGGGATAAGTTGTTGTTGTGGTAATGGTTCAGCCAGACCTTCAATCTCCCTCCTATATGCTGATTCATCACCATCTTTGATTTGGCCAACGACAGAGGCATCATTAGCAAAATTAAATATAGCATTGGGGCTGTGCTTAGCCTCACAGTCATAAGTATACAGCAAGTAGAGCAGGGAGCTAAGCACTCAGTCTTGTGGTAAACCTGAGCTGATGGTGATTGTGGAGAAAATGCTGTTGCCAATCCAAACCATCTGCAGTCTGTAAGGGAGGAAATTGGGGATTCAGTTGCATTAGAAGGTATTGAGGCCTGGGTCTTTAAGTTTATTGATTAGTTTTGAGGGGATGATAGCATTGATGTAGTCAATGAGGAGCATCCTGATGTATGTATCTTCACTGTTCAGATGTTCCAGAGTTGAGTGAAGAGCCAATGAAATAGCACCTGTTGACCTGTTATGATGGTAGACAAATTGGAGCAGATCCAAGTCACTTCTCAGGAAAGAGTTGGTATGTTTTATCACCAACTGCTCAAAGCACTTCATCAGAGTGGGTGTAAATGCTACTGGACGATAGTCATTGAGGCAGGTTACCACATCCTGTTTAGGCACTGGAATAATTGAAGCCTGCTTGAACCAGGTGGGTACATTAGAATTAGAATGCTAAAGTAAGAAGTTAAAGATATCACAAATCACCATCTTTTGCCTTCTCCAGCCAATTGATCAGCACAGGTCTTTAGTACTCGAGCAGTTTCCCTGTTCTGGCTAGAAGCTTTCCATGGGTTCACCCTCCTGAAAGATGTTTTGACGTCAGCTTCAGAGACTGAAATCATACAGTCTTCAGGGACTGTCAGAGTTCGTGAAGATGCTTCCATGTTTTGATGGTCAAATCGAATATCAAAAGCATTGAGCTCAACTGGGAGGGAAACCTTGTTGTCACCTTTGTCACTTGGTTTCTCTTTGTAGGAGGTGATAGCATTCAAGTCCCGCCACAGCTGTCAAGCATCATTCAGTGATTCAAGTTTGATCCAGAAATACCTCTTTGCATGTGAGCTGGTTTTCCAAAGGTCATACCCTTGTATTTTACTTGATTGCCAGGCCTGCATGCCACTGATCTGGCCCTCAGCAGATTTTGGATCTCATGGTTCATCCAGGGTTTCTGGTTGGGGAAGACTGTGAATGATTTTGTGAGGAAGTACTCATCTATGACTGCTTTATAAATCTGTGACAACCCCCGCGGCGTATCCACTCAGATCCTCTGATGAGTCCTTGATCATGGCCCAGTCCACTTACTCGAAACAAACCCATACCACCCCTCTGCCTCACGTGACCACCTCTTTGTTGTCCTGATCTTTGGAGTCTTACTGTTTAGCCTCCGTCTGTATGCCAGTAGAAGGTGGCCAGCCAAATGATCAGATTTCCCAGAATGTGGTCTAGCGATGAAATGGTAGGCATTCCTAATCGTAGCTGTCAAATGTGCTGGGAGGGAAGTTATGGAAACTATGATGATTAAGAAGAAGTAGTACTGGAGCTTTTAAGGAATATAAAAGTGGATAAGTCTCTGGGTCCTGACGGGATATTCCCTAGGACATTGAGGGAAGTTAGTGTGGAAATAGCAGGGGCTCTGACAGAAATATTTCAAATGTCATTGGAAACAGGGATGGTGCCGGAGGATTGGCGTATTGCTCATGTGGTTCCTTTGTTTAAAAAGGGTTCTAAGAGTAAACCTAGCAATTATCAGCCTGTGAGTTTGATGTCAGTGGTGGGTAAATTGATGGAAAGTATTCTCAGAGATGGTATATATAATTATCTGGATAGACAGGATCTGATTAGGAACAGTCAACATGGATTTGTGCGTGGAAGGTCATGTTTGACAAATCTTATTGAATTTTTTGATGAGGTTACTAGGAAAGTTGATGAGGGTAAAGTGGTGGATGTTGTCTATATGAACTTCAGTAAGGCCTTTGACAAGGTCCCACACAGAAGGTTGGTTAGGAAGGTTCAATCGTTAGGTATTAATATTGAAGTAGTAAAATGGATTCAGCAGTGGCTGGATGGGAGACACCAGAGAGTGGTGGTGGAAAACTGTTTGTCAGATTGGAGGCCGGTGACTAGTGGTGTGCCTCTGGGATCTGTACTGGGTCCAATGTTATTTGTCATATACATTAATAATCTGGATGATGGGGTGGTAAATTGGATGAGTAAGTATGCAGATGATACTAAGATAGGTGGAGTTGTGGATAGTGAAGTAGGTTTTCAAAGCTTGCAGAGAGATTTAGGCCAGTTAGAAGAGTGGGCTGAAAGATGGCAGATGGAGTTTAATGTTGATAAATGTGAGGTGCTACACTTTGGTAGGACTAATCAATATAGGACATGCATGGTAAATGGTAGGGCATTGAAGAATGCAGTAGAACAGAAGGATCTAGGGAAAATGGTGCATAGTTCCCTGAAGGTGGAATCTCATGTGGATAGGGTGGTGAAGAAAGCTTTTGATATGCTGGAATTTATATATCAGAGCATTGAATATAGGAGTTGGAATGTAATTTGAAATTGTACAAGGTATTGGTGAGGCCAAATTTGGAGTATTGTGTACAGTTTTGGTCACCGAATTATAGGAAAGATGTCAACAAAATAGAGAGAGTACAGAGAAGGTTTACTAGAATGTTACCTGGGTTTCATCACCTAAGTTACAGAGAAAGGTTGAACAAGTTGGGTCTTTATTCTTTGGAACGTAGAAGGTTGAGGGGGGACTTGATAGAGGTATTTAAAGTTATGAGAGGGATAGATAGAGTTGACGTGGATAGGCTTTTTCCATTGAGAGTGGGGGAAGATTCAAACAAGAGGACATGAGTTGAGAGTTAAAGGGCAAAAGTTTAGGGGTAACATGAGGGGGAACTTCTTTACTCAGAGAGTGGTGGCTGTGTAGAACGAGCTTCCAGCAGAAGTGGTTGAGGCAGGTTCGATGTTGTCACTTAAAGTTAAACTGGACAGCTATATAGACAGGAAAGGAATGGAGGGTTATGGGCTGAGTGCAGGTTGGTGGGACTAGGTGAGAGTAGGAGTGCGGCATGGACTAGAAGGGCCGAGATGGCCTGTTTCTGTGCTGTAATTGTTATATGGTAGGCTATTTCATGTTTGCTGATCACAGCACTGAATACCACAAGTTCCTGCTTAACATCGATGTCTGGTGGTATACAGTCTATGGTCAGGATCATGGTGGAGAACAGTCTTGGTAAGTAGTATGGTAAGTAACATTAATCATTAGATGTTTTAGGTTAGGGGAACAAGTGTGTGATATGACCACTATATCTGAGCATAACAGAGAGTTTATCATGAAACACAAATCACCACTTATTGCCTTCTCCAAATCAGTAGTCCAGTTCATCCAGTGTATTGAGACATCCTCGGGTCTTACCAACATAGCCAAATGAGCCGTTTCTCCGTGAGGCACAGAAAGCAGCAATCCCTCATTTCCCTCCGACACAGCAATCTTGCCCTTATGTCTTTCATCTTGTTCTCCAGCAACTGTACATTTGCTAACAAGATACTGTGTAGAGGCAGTTTTCATACCCCTACATTTTAATCTGGCTTGGATTCCAACCTTCCTCCCTCTTTTCCTGCCATGGCAATATTCCTTCGTTTTCTTAAAGATGCCAACTCTGCATTCCTGAGAATTAAGTCTGCAGAGTCCTTTAGAAGAATAAAATCAGAATCAGGTTTAATATCACCGGCATATGTCATGAAATTTGTTAACTTTATGGCAGCAATACAATGAAATACATGATAAATACAGGAAATGAAACTAAATTACAGCAAGTGTATACATGTATAATTAATACTAAGTTCAAATAAGTACTGCAAAAACAGAAATAAATTTTTTAAAAGTAGTAAGGAATTGTTCAGGGGATCAATGTCCATTTAGGAATCGGATGGCTGAGGGGAAGAAGCTGTTCCTGAATCAATGAGTGGGTGCCTTCAGGCATCTGTACCTCCTTTCTGACAGTAACAATGAGAAGGGGGCATGTCCTGGGTGGTGGGGATCTTCCTGAGGCACCACTCCTTCAAGATGTCTTGGATACTACGGAGGCTAGTGCCCATGACGGAGCTGACCAATTTTACAACTCCCTGCAGCTTACTTCGATTCTGTGCGTTAGCCCCCCCCCCCCGCCCCCCGAGAGTTCATGCTTAAACAGCTGAAAACACACAGAGTATTGGAGTAACCAGAATTAGGAGTGGACAAAAATGAAATCATGGAAGTGTGGAGATTCTGGAGGGGTTACAAGAGTGGTTCCAGAGAAGGAATGTGGCAGGGGTAAGGCAATGGCGAGATTTGAAAGCAAGAGCGTGAATCCGAAACAGTGTGGAAGAAGAAGTTGAAATAGCTCAGCAAACAGGCTTAAACAGTGAATGAGATTTGACTGCCGATGAGCTGCTCCAATCTGTATCTGACCTCAGATTGAGATGTCATCGTCTCTTCTAAAAGAGCATAGCCCTGGATGATTGGCACTGGCAACTGAAAGGAGCTGCCTCTGTGCATATCAGGAGTGATCTGTTTATCAAATCTAGTTCCACCTTTTAAATCAGTTATCCATCTGATGTTTTCATTGAATGCAATGATTAAATTCACTTTGGCTGATTTTGGGGCTTGCATTGTGAACAGAAAAATGATGAAAAATGTGTTGCAATTGTTAGGCAATATCTGTTTTATTTTATCTTGAACTCTGCCTGACAGCCACAATCTTATCTTTCTTGCTGTCACTGGCTTGCTTCTGTAGATGCTTCTGCATTGAAAAAGATGAGTGAAAACAGGATTCTGACTTCCATGCTTTGAACAGAGTGAAACGATAGCTCAAATATATCTCAGTCGCAGGATGATAATGGTAGCAGTTGACAAAGGAAAATATATCAACCATGAGAGAAAAAGGTCTTAGTTTGTGCAGTTGGTCCACGGATTGACAAGGTACTCTTGAAAGAGCCTGACATAAAAACTTGGAGAGCTGTGGTTATTTTGACAGCCGTGCAGATTTTGTCCAAAGAAGGAAAAATAATTTGTGGGGCATGGTAGACTTTGCAAAGGGAAAACTTGGAAAGAGGAAATGGGAGTGGTGGGGGATGCAGGAGTGGAGAGGCAGAGTGAATGGGGTTCAGAAGAGTGGAGAAGATAAGGGATCACAAGGGGAAATGGGATTGGATGGAGAAGAGGTTGAAGTGAGGGAAAAAGGATGAGGTTAATAGGGGTATTGGACAGAGATTCAGAGTGAAGAGAGTAGGGAGCATAGAAAACTGGAGAAGGATTGAAGTAGAGAGAGAAGAAAAATGGTTGACACGACCAGTGCTCAAATAGTATGGCATAGTACAGCTAGCAACCACCACACACACCTCACATTACACATCACTTATCACTTGTTGATATACAGCTTCGGGTGACAGTACTATTTATTACATTTTTCATAATCAATGTTTTGAATGCATTTCAGTAGTTGTGTGCTTCATTATATGCTGTCCCTATGTTCATTATAAATAGGAGCCTACACATGCATCCAGCTCAAGGGAGTTTCATAAGGAAACCAGTGCAAGCAAGTGGCAGAAATAACAGAAGCTGGGCAAGAATTACCCCCAAGGTTTCTGAATAACTATCAGTAAAACACGTAATTATGGATGGCCTCCACTGTTCCACTCTACATTATAATGTGACACTCATCCTTGCTCCTGGCAGAAGTAAACTATTCATGAGGGATTTTGAGTAATAAAATAGCTGTGGGACATAAGGTTGGTGGAGATTAATCTCAGCTCTGAGAAATTCTAACCTAATATCATGGATTAACAATATACATGGTAATAATAAATACAACAATAAATGGTCTGGAGGAACAGGTTAGCTGGACATGTCATTTAGGTGTTAAAAGGCATAGTGGATGCTTTCTTTTATTAACTACAGTATAGAATGTATGATCAAGATTGCCATAGAACTATATAAAGCGGTACTGTGCACATTTCTGTTTGATGTATCACAGGAAAGATGTGATTCCATTGCAGAGGAGTAGTATGAAGATGTTGCTAAGTCTTGAAAATTGTAGCAAAAAGTTTGGGTAGGCTGGAGTTTCTTTCTTTGGAACAGAGCAGATAGAGCTGTATTAGGCAGAGTAGATGTTGAAAGATTAGTTTTCCATGTTAGAGAAAGCATAGATTTGACGTGAAGATACAAGAGCAAAAGATCCTATACCTGAGGGAACTTGCTCATTGATTTAATGAAATTGACAAAAGAACTGGAGGGAAGGTGAAAACACTTTATTTCATGCCAGGGATGGTATGGTTTGAAAGAGTGGTAGAGGCAGGAAATCTCAGTGCAATTAGATACTACTTGGATGTGTTCTTGAAAAGCCATAAGCTGCAGAACTGTAGACCTTTCACTAGCACAGGCACAATGGGTCAAGTGGCTTCCTTTTGTGATGTAAGTTTTCAATGAGTCCATGATTTTCACAGCACAGAATTCCTTTACTTTTGGCATCTCATTCCCTAGACCCTTCGATCACCTCTTGGATACCTAACTGGAAGAATGCCATTCAGAATCAGAACCAGGATGGGGTTTCTGACATCACTGTCATACGTCGTGAAACTTGTTGTCACCAAGATTCTGTGGCCGGCAGCACACCTTCCTTCTCGCCACCTTGCCAGCCAAAACCTCATCAGGAAATCACTCTCAGCCTCATTCAGCCCTGATGGTTTCCAGCAGAATAGCTTCAACCATTAGGTGTCCCTCCAAGCAAAAATGGCTTCATTCAGCACCAGGTAGTTTTAACCAGTACACTCATGAAATCAGATGCTTTGGATGTCTGCTGAGGCACAGCTGATTTTTTTTAAATCTCAAAAATAAATTTGATTCCTAAAATATATATCCAGGAAATATACATGGCCTTCTTTATATCTGTGATGTTGTCAAAACAATATATTCATCGTGCCTATAAAGCAATGCATTCAATTAAAAAATTCAAAGTACATTTATTATCAAAGAATGTATAAATTATGCAATGTTGAGATTTGTTTGTTATAGGAAACCACAAAGCAAGAAACCTGAAATAGCCCAATTAAAGAAAATAAAAATAAAATACCAACACCTGATGGGCAAAAGAAAGAAAAAGAACACAAATCATGCAAACAATTGAAGCGAATAACAATTTCCATACCAAGTGAAGACCTCACTTCCAAACCCTGGAGCAGCCCAGGGTGGGTCCAAAGCCTCACTTAGCAGTTTGTCATATTAGCGGGCACAGAGCACAGCTGTCTTCTTCGCTTCAGCACCATGAAGAAAGGAGTGGCCATCGCGAAGAGTGAGCAATGTCGGCTCTCGCCTTGGATCCTGACACCCTGTCTTTTTAGTCTATCTGGGCTGGCGTTTAAATTGACCAAACAACGGGACAGCAAAAAGCTCTGGTGCCCTGGAGACAGGAATGAACATCATGGAGAGCAAACAAAATAATCTGTCACCTCCGCACTGGACCAGCGTTTAAATTGCCTAAACAGTGGATCATACCTTGTATTAGGACCCAGCTACTGCGAAGGCCTTGGGGCCTAGACCACGTCACTCAGGGACTTGCTGCGGGCCCAGAATTCGCAGCCCACTCCAAAGCCGCTTTCAAGCTTTTCAAATCAGCTTGATGCCCAGAGTGATCCAACCTCCACTTGGACTGGTTGTGCGGGCATCGGAACTCCTCTGCCTTGACCTTTCCCCTCCAAATGGCTCACTCCATCTACATCAATCCTGCAACACACCATCTCAGCTCATCCCCCAAACTCGCCTTGCCATCACTCGCCCCCTCACTGAGGCGATAATTTAACACAATCTACCCCTGAAAGGGTGTTTTTGTGATGTTCTTCGTCAAATTTCTTGTCTTTTTAATTACCCGTGAGCTGTTGCATCCATTCAGTAGCGCCATCTTAACTTTCAGTTAAGATGGCACTATTTATAAAATATAAATGTCATTTTTGTGGCCTCTTTGAACAGTGCATTTTATTATTGTTTTTCCTGTTACCACCTTGATGTATTGACGTGATGTAATCATCTCAATGGACGGTACCAAAACAAGATTTTTCACTGTACTTCAGTACATGAGACAATAATAAACTCATCTGTGTACTGTTCTGTGCTATTTATCTTCAATCTAAATACCCTTACATGGCTTGTAATTGAAGTCATTCCTCTCTCTGGATTTCATTTGGACTGAAGTGTGAGTGTCTTCTGGATAGTAGCTGTTGGTTCTGTGCACATTACTACCGGAGCCTTGAGTATAATGGGCAGTGGGTGTTACATTTCAATTAGACTTGCCCAATTATTTTAGTGGGAAGCCCTTGAATTAGATTACCTGCTGTAAAGCTGCTGCTTTTGCTTATTAACTACCTTCTATCTTGTCACCCAACACAATACCTTTGCCAAAATTAAATGCATACGGGATCAATGTAATTTATTTTTGGGGGAGTTCATTGTGGCTCAGCAGTCTGCTGACTGTTCTCTGAGTTAGACTGAGTCTCGGTCCTGCTGTTGGACACATTATCTGTTCTATCTTCTCATTGCTGTACTGATTGAATGCTGCTCTGGGATAATGTCTCACCTATTTAACTGAAGCCTAAGCAGGTAAGCAAAACTCATTTCGTGACACTGCTTTTGACAAGAGTAGAAGAGTTCTTGGTGTTCTTGACAATAGTTTTCCATTTAAAACAGAGTAATGGTAATTTCTCTCCGTTGTTTGGCTGTCATTGCAGATAATGCTAAATTACTCATAGAGTGTTCTTAGTTGACTTTAAAATGCCGTGGGATGCCCTGAGGAAAGCGCTATATTAATGTAGCACTTACATAATGTACCTATCTCATTTTAATAGTATACCTATCTCAGCCTTCATGTTATAGAGATGAATGGTGTCAGTCTGCATGTACACTATGCTTCAAGACATATAATAACTGTCTACAAGCAGAGTTTTAAAGCCCAAAACCTATGTCATCATAAATACCATCAAAGTCTTAACCCAGAATACTGAGCTTACAGTTATAAGTGTTGTAGATAATTGCTGTAGCTGTTCCTTCCTCCTAGTTGTTAACTTCTCTGCTTTCAGAGTGATCTTGGAGGAATGTAAAACTTGTCTGGAGCTGTGCAATCAAACTAGATAAATGAAGGCAGAAAATGCTGTAAACACTGATCCAGGCCAAGCAAGATCTATGGAAACAACTTACTGTTTCAGGTTGAGGACCCATTATCAGCACTACCAGGCACACAGTATTTCCAATCTATTTCAAATTTTAATAATCTAGATAAATAGTGTTCTGGTGCAGATTAGCATGGGCTGGTTCTAGTGACTAAATGACCTGGCCTTATTTAATGCTCTGCAGTGCAGTTCAATACATCATTAATACCTTTTCTAAATTTAATGAACTACTTTAAAATATTATGAACTAAATATTTAATGAGTTCACTATAATTTTGTGTCTGAATACATACAGCTATTGAATTCAATTGTGTGCTTTGTCCTGTATGTCTATGAATTTAATTATTCCTTTTTAATCTTAATTTGATTACAGAGAATTACAAAGCATTTCTAGTTAAGAGAAAGGCAAATTTATTAATGTTCTTTATTTAATCTCCACAGATTACCGGGAGGTACAAAGCAGTTATAGTTCAGAAAAAGGCAAATTGATTAATGCTGTTGTTTAACCTCCACCCTTCTGCATAAAATTGTCACCTTGATTTTCCCTGCTTCCCTCATATTTATCTAGCATTCCCTTTAACATGCTGGTACTTCTTGCCTTACCTTACTCTAATCACATACAAGTTAACCAGGAAACATATGGGGTGTAGGAATTCATCCTTGGTGGCTTAAATTAGATTTCAATCGAAACAAATTTCAAAAGAGTGCACAGTGTCTTTGCTACCCTTGCAGTAAAAAATGTATGACTGTACGCAGAAGGTAAATGGTTCAAATGTATTTGATACGTTGCATGTTGCACATGTTAGAATATCAGCTTTCATTCCCATAAATGAAATTGACATGGATTTTTGTACAGTGTTGCATTAACTTGTGTTTTAGGTAGAGAGAATTTTGACATCGAATTTATAAGCACTGGGTCAGTTAGGAGTTATCTTCATTAATCCTCAGCACCCACATCTAATTATGCAACTAAATAAAGTCCTACTGGAAAAACAAAGATTGACGTATTTTATACATTCTTCAATTTGACTAAGTTTGGGACCCTTAGATCCTACACATGGAATTGTGAAAGGGAAAGAGAGCACCAGCTGCTGTTCTACAGTGAAAAGTGAAGATCAATCTATTCTATCTTGTAAATTCTTCCCTGTGCTCCTCTAACTTTAGATAACTTCTTAGTATTGTCAGTTTACTGTATAACTTGGTTAACACTTGTTTGATGTTGCCATTCTTTACTCCCTAGTTATTTTGTTTTACTGACTGTAATTAATTGAGGTTCATTCCCCTAAATTCAGTCAAAGGACTAAACTGAATTTTTTTTGTTAGATTTCTCATCAGAGATTACCTTAGCCCATTCTGTTTGACCATTATGTTGGACCACATTCAGTACAGACTTCTGTTGCATTACTCATCAGAATAAATTGGTTGCTTGGCCTTTTCCAAATTAGATATAATCTACCATGATCACTAACTTATAATAATGATTAGATAATTGGTCAGCAGCAGATGTGGGTTACTTATTTTAACTCTCAATTTACATGATGAATCAGCTTTGTTGTTTGCCGTATTATACTACAGTTCTCTGGGGTATCCCTTGTTAACCAGCTGGTTCTGTTAATGTTAGTTCATAAGCAAAGTTCCACTATTTTGAATTCATTCCTCCAAATAAGGAACTCAGTGTAATAAAGTTTCTTGAGATTATGGCTCCCAGTCAAATCAACTAATTAGTTTAGTTATAAATCTTTCTTGCTAAAAATGACTGCATCAAAATCTCAAATGCAGTTGAACAACATATGTTTCTTAGGGTGACTTAGGGTGAAGATTACATAACATTTTGATAATTTGTTAGTTGCATTCTTTTTCTTGTCTCTTCCCCAAGGTTGTGTGTGTCTTTTCATTCGAGTTTTGTTGGGCTTGAATCAGTTGCGCTCTTCCGCAAAGCCTTGGAATATCCATTCCAGTTCCCTTTTAGAAGTTATTATTGAATCAGAACATGCAATACAGACTAACACAAATCCTGGGAGGAAGAAATGTAATTCCATGTAAGATGCCATGTATAGTTTCTTTCAAAAGCTCAGGGATAATAACAAGTACTATAAGTAACAGAAAATGCTAGAGATGCACAGACAAAATGCAATTCCGGCAGCATCTGTGGAGATCTGTGCATCTTGTTGTTTCAGGCGGAGGCCCTTCATCAGCACTTGCTACAAGATATTTGGGAAATTAGGCAGCATTTGTGGAATGAGAAACCAAATTAACTTTTAAGATCAATGACCTTTCATCAGAATAGGTTCACAATTTAGCAGGCAAAACAAATGCAAGAGAATCAACTCACCTTTTTACCTCTGCATTCCTTTAAACAACACACATCCTCTTTTTTGGTTATGTCTCCTAGTAGTGGTCAGTGTGTAAAAGGAGCATCAGTCCACTCTATAACTGCAATGTTTTCAGCATTAATTGTGTTTCTGTTCCCTCAGCTCCCTCTTTGAAAAACTAACTTACATCTAAGCTTCATTCTCTTTGAAGGTGTCTTGTGGAACCTGTCATCATGTGATGCACTAAAGATGCCAATTATCCAGGACGCCCTTGTTGTGCTCACCAATGCAATCATCATTCCGCACTCTGGTTGGGATATCTCACCTCACCAGGAAGACCGGAAAATTCAACTCCACACATCAATGGTTCTGCGGAATGCCACCGGGTGTCTCAGGTTAGTTAGCCTGGCCTTTATCTTTATTGCATGTGAGATAAGAGCATCATTCTGTTTAAAATCTTGACTTTAAATGTGTGTCTGAAACTTTTTGTGGCACAGTTATAGGACAATAACTGTGCACCACCTCCAGTTATCCTAATACTTAGTCCTATCACTGGTGCTGGATTTGCAGGTAAGAGGCCATCTGTGACAGACTAAGCTCCTTGACAGCATTCACAGGAAGTAGACTACATTTGTACAAATTAAATTTCTATCCAGGATCAAATGATATACTTCTGGTAAGATGGCGGCGCGCTTAGACGCAGCAGCTTTTATGGGATCAACCAATGGTATTGTCTTTTTTAAATATATTATGTGCGATTGCAAGACTCTGCTGGACATTAGGAAGTTAAAGTACTGCAGATCTTCCCCATCAGCAAGTTGCTCATTGGTAGAGAAGCTGAAGGAGCAAGACGTAGTGCAGGTCGTGCCGCTGTCTGCGTCGAGAGGCGTCAGCGCACGAAGGAGGTGTGCAGTCTAACACTGAGTGATCAGTTTAGTTGCTTTTCTTGTGATCACCAGACCCTGCTGGACATTGATGGTGTGGAACGCTGTAAGTCCAATTCATTGGTTTATTGGCAAAAGGTGGGGGAGCTGCAGGACCTCTGTAGTTGTGAAGACTAGGCCCCAAGCCGCGATATCACCTGTTTGCAGCCACCCAGGGGGAGGCATCGGAGTCGTTGTACTCTACCACGGTGTGGATTGGCATCCATGCTGGGGTCAGTGCTGCCCCCCCAGAGTTCACTCAGCAGAGGACAAGCTGTATTGTGTTCAACTTTAGACTGCTGCAACATTCGTTGACTCAGGGACTTGGACTACATTTTTTGTGTGACCGTATTTTACTGTTAGCATTTGTGCTTGCTTTCTTGCTATTTTATATGTGCTATATATGCCTTGTGGTGTGTATGACTGTTGGCACTGTGTTTTGCACGTTGGCCCCAGAGTAACGCTATTTTGTTTAGCTGTGTCCATGGGTATTCACGTATGGGTGAATGACAATTAAACTGGAACTTGGATTTGAACTTGAAATGGCCCAGAAAGTCTTTTCCCCTAAACTTGTCAATTTGTGCATGATTCTCCAGGAATATACCATTACACAGCAGGCCCTGGGTATTGAACTGAGCAAGCAGAGGATGTCAAGAGGGCTGAAAATCAAAGCAGCAGAGTGGAGTTAAGGTGAACTGGCATAAGCTGGGGGGAAAAGTTGAGCCTGGACAAAGAAAAGCTAATCAGAGTTATAGATGGCATCAAGAAAATCAGCTTTATCAACTGTTAGAGAATAACCTATGAGAGCAAGAGGACATAGAGTTGGGGATTGGCACCTGACAATGGACTTTGGGGAGAGAACGTCCCATAACCATCAGGGTCCTGAACTGGTGTGGATAACTGCAATCACCACTACTTTGTACTGATTCACTTTCACTCACATGTTCAGAATCATTTTTTTATTAGCACATCTTGTCGTCTTTTGCAAACATTGGTTGTTAGTCAGTCTTTGGTTATGTATAGTTTTCCATAAACTCTATTATATTTGCATTTCCCTGTAAACACGTGCAAGAAAATGAATCACAATATACATAGTACATATTTGGTAACAAATATACTTGGACGTGATTGATGTGATTGGGATCAGGCATAAGTCAGATGATAAATTTTCACTATCACTATAAACTGTCACTTTGTGCTGAGAAGTGAATTGAATTGACTTTATTACTTACATCTTTCATATACATGAGGAGTAAAAATTTTTACATTAAGTCTCCGTCTAAATGTGCAATGTGCAGTTTATAGTAATTTATAATAAATAGTATGTACAACAGGACAGTCAATATACCATAGAAATACAGTTGTGTCAGCATGAGTTAATCAGTCTGATGACCTGGTGGAAGAAGCTGTTCCGGAGCCTATTGGTCCTGGCTTTTATGCTGCGGTACCATTTCCCAGATGGTAGCAGCTGGAACAATTTGTGGTTGGGATGACTCGGGTCCCCAATGATCCTTTGGGCTCTTTTTACACACCTGTCTTTGTAAGCGTCCTGAATAGTGGGAAGTTCACATCTACAGATGCGCTGGGCTGTCCGCACCACTTTCTGCAGAGTCCTATGATTGAGCGAAGTACAGTTCCCATACCAGCAATGACGCAGCCAGTCAGGATACTCTCAATTGTGCCCCTATAGAAAGTTCTTGGGATTTGGAGGCCCATAGCAAGCAACTTCAACCGTCTGAGGTGAAAGTGGCACTGTTGTGCCTTTTTCATCACACAGCTGCTATGTACAGACCACGTGAGATCCTTGGTGATGTTTATACCAAGGAACTTGAAGCTGTTCACCCTCTCAACCCCAGATCCATTGATGTCAATAGGGGCTAGCCCCTCTCCATTCCTCCTGTAGTCCACAACCAGCTCCTTTGTTTTTGCGACATTGAGGGAGAGGTTGTTTCCTTGACACCACTGTGTCAGAGTGATGACTTTTTCTCTGTAGGCTGCCTCATTATTATTTGAGATTAGGCCAATCAGTGTAGTGTCATCAGCAAATTTAATTAGGACATTGGAGCTGTGGGTGGTGACACAGTCATGGGTATATACAGAGTAAATGAGGGGGCTTAGGACACAGCCCTAAGGGGCACCTGTGTTGAGGGTCAGAGGGGCAGAGGTGAGGGAACCCACTCTTACCACTTGCCAACGATCTGACAGGAAGTCCAGGATCCAGCTACACAAGGCAGGGTGAAGGCCGAGGTTTCTGAGCTTCTTGTTGAGCCGGATCAGAATTATGGTGTTGAATGCTGAACTGTAGTCCACAAACAGCATTTTCACACAAGCATCCTTCTTCTCCAGATGTGTAAGGACGTTGTGTAGAGCTGTGGCTATTGCGAAATCTGTTGATTGGATGTGTCGGTAGGTGAATTGTAGGGGGTCCAGTTTGGGTGGTAGCAAGCTGCAGATGTAGTCCTTGACCAGCCTCTCAAAGTTGAGTCTGAATCTTGTCCCTGTATTGTTGTTTCGCTGCCTTGATGACTTTGCGTAGATTATAGCTGCATTTCTTGAGTTCCTGCCAATTAACAGTTCTGTGTCGCGCAGTAAGTACTGCTCACATGGAACTGTTGATCCAGGGTTTCTGGATTGGATAGACCCTGACCAGTTTCTGGGAGACAACACCCTCGATGTAATTCCGGAAGAACCTCGTGACTCCATCCGTGAACTTGGAGACTTTCTGACATCCTCATCATGGAAAACATTCCAGTCAACGTCATCAAAGCAGTGCTGTAGCATGGAGGCCGATTGGTCGGACCAACAGTGGACAATTTTAACTATGGCCGCCTCTCGTTTCAGCTTCTGCCCATACTTTGGCAGCAGTAAGATGGAGGAGAGATCTGATTTTCCAAAAGGCGAATGAAGGAGCGCTTTGTAAGCATTGCGAAAGGGAGAGTAGCAGTGGTCGAGTGTGCTGTCTCCCCGTGTGCATGACTGGATGTGTTGACAAAACTTCAGAGAAACTTTAGTCAGCAACACTCTATTAAAAAGTCACTTGTGACGATGAAGGTAGCCTCCAGGTGTACAGTCTTCAGGGTGCTGATGGTCTCGTACAGTTTCTTGAGAGCCAGGTCAGTATCAGCCTGCGGTGGAATATACACAGCTGTGATAATAATAGCCATGAACTCCCTCAGCAGCCAGAAGCGTCTACACAGCAGCACCAGGTACTCCAGATCTGGGGATCAAAGGGATTTGAGGGCATGCATGTTCCAGGAGTCGCACCAAGCATTATTGAGCACAAAGCATACTCCACCTTCTTTACTCTTCCCAGAGAGGTGTTTTGACCTGTCTGCCCAGAACAGGGAGAACCCTGACGGCTCGATACCATGATCCGATATCTCATCCGCCAGCCAGGTCTCCACGAAGCACAAAACATTACATTCCTTTGTTTCCCACTGGGAGGAAATTCTGGCTCTCAATTCACACAGCTTATTGTCCAGGGACTGAACGTTAGCCAGGAGTATGTTGAACAGACATTGCAATGATTAAAGAACCCAAGCGGGTTTGGGCATACAGCAAGATCACTTCTGCAAACAGGACTTAACTGACAGCGCTTTGGACTTGGCACCAATAGGTGCAGCAGCAGGCTTCACCATCCTGTTCTATCTCTCCTTGGTGCCAGCCCCCCTGACCACTTACAGGCTTCGGATACACAGATGAATTTTCTCCAACAAGAGTTATGCAATATTTGATATATGGATTTGATATCCACACATCTGAACATCAGATGCACAAAAGACTTCCGAAATTTAAAGAACTGCGCCGACCATACTTAGTGTTTTAAAAAAAGTTACACTGTTCAAAAAAAGTCCAGTCTGAAGTAATTATCTATCCTAAAGTACTGAAGAGCCATTCTTTAATTTCAATTATTGAATTAGTAGGAGTTCATTTATAAAAATATTCATCAAAATATTTACAAGCAGAAAAAGGATCACTCCCAGAGCAAATAATTTTTCAGGAAATAAAATAAGGGGCTTGCATTTATATAGCAACCTTAAGATAGTCCTGAACCTTTTCAGCTGACTGAAGATTTTTGAGGCACAGCCGATTTAGTTAAGGGAAAGTGGCAGAATACTTAAACAAATGAAAATTCAGCAATTCAGAATCAAGTGTATTTTCAAGATTCAGGACTGTTTAATGTCTTTTCCAGTGCACAAGTAGAAAGGAGAACAAAATAATTGTTACTCCGGATCTGATGCAGCACCAAAAAAATACACAAGAATATAAAACTCAATAAATATTAATGTGTGATAGTGTATATACATTGATTGTATGTCCAGAAAGTAATGCTAGACACAGGAGCCTGTACATAAGGTGACTGACAGAAGATGATAAAGTAGTGTTGGAGGGGTGTGTTAGTGAGTGGAGGTGTGGATCAGCTTTACTGCTTGGGCAAAGTAACTGTTTTTGAGTTTAGTGGTCCTGGCATTGAAACAATGTAGCTTCCTCCCTGATGGAAGTGGGCAAACAGGGTGGATGGGCTCCTTCATGATGTTACTGGCCCTTTTCTGGCTCCTTGTTGTATATATGTCCTTACTGGTGGGTAGCCTGGTGCTGGTGATGCATTGGACAGTTCTGACAACTCTTTAAGAGCTTTCCTGCCCATCACAGTGCAGTTCCTGTACTATGCGGAGATACAGCATGTCATGATGCTCTCTACTGCACGTCTGTAGAAGGATGTGAGTATATATCTGCATCTCCCTTTGGCCTCCTCCGATGTCACGGACATATGTTGTGAAATTTGTTGTTTTGCAACAGCAATACAGTGTAATACATAAAAAAAATACTTGAAGTTACAATAAAAATATATTTGAAAAGTACAAAAAGAGCAAAATAATAAGATAATTCACTGATGTTCTTCGTCATGTCGCTGGGGGTATTGATCCTTATAATGTTGCATCTTCTCAATCAGCTAGTTATCTCTGTAATTTGACAATGATATTGTCAATAATAATTTCATAATTTCCTTTCTCGTTTCTTACATGGTCTTTGGAATTGGAGTCCTATTCAAGACATTTCTTATCTTTGTTTGGGGACCTTCTCCTCTTAGTCTAGAAGAAAATCTATTGCCATCTTCTCAAAGACTGTCAGGTATTGGCAGTAAATGCTGGCTCTGCTCCTAAGGGCAAAAATTGGCCATTTTTTTTTCTCCCCAATCAGTTGTTTTAGAACATTGGACCAGAAATATGCAGTTTTGCAGATTGTCCTTGATGGGTGCAGACTAGTGGAATCTCCTACCTACAATGGCTTTTCGTCCTGCCCCATTTCTTTTGCAGATTATTGAAATCATGCCAAAGGAGGAAAAACAGAATTTGTTCTGTTTATGTTTGGACTGAACTCGTGGAGCTTCATCAAAAGAGAGTCCACTTCACGTTCTATCTAAACAATTAATGTTAGCATGGACTGAATTGAACAGCATCCTCACATGTTTTTCCCAAGGGATCTTCTATCTGCATTAAGAGGAAGCCTGATTCAATAAATTCCTTCAAAATATAAATATTAAAATAGCAACTTTAATTTACATAGAAAATTTAATTAAGTAAATCCCACACTGCTTCACAGCAGCAGAATAATGTTGCAGGGCTGGAGAATCTGGTAGTTGTCATCCTCTGTAGTCAGTATGGTGCTTTCTCTATCTTCGACGTACTGCTCACAGTGAGTCTTCATCTGTCTGTCAGGCACTGTGTATCAACAGCAGACTTCCCTATGATAAATGTGCAATAATTAATCTCAGCTATCAACAGAGGTCACCATCCATCTTCCACTGCTGAATCCAACAAATGCTGGAAAAGTCCTCAAACGCAGTAATATAAATAGGATGAGGTATTAAAATGAAGAGACATGGAGCTGACATCAAGATTTAAGTTTCAGCTTTGAATCCAGAGAAACCCCTGGCTAGAAACTTTGGCAGGAAGTTCAATTTTGAGTGTGATCAAATTTAAGCCAATTGTCCGTTGTGTCTAGTTTAATTTACATTACATCTACATCGCTGTTTTTAGACTAGTAGTTGCTGTGAATAATGTGCATATGCACAAAGGAGAGTGGAAATGCAGAGCAACGTCAAACAATGTGCAGCTAAGGTTTGTTGCCACTTCCGGCAAGTTGACTTGCCCAGGTGTGGATACCAACCAGTCACAAGAGGAGGTTTGCACAATTCATCTGTGTGAGATTAACGGGAGTTAGTTTATCTTGTTTTTCATTGAGTTGTTTGACACATGGATCCTGTAGAAAGCCCAGAAGACTTCATTGAGCCCTTTAGATCAACACAAACCATCACCGTGGGTGTTTTCTGGTTTCACCAGAACAATGCTAGTCTTAATACATCTCTACCACACAACCCTTTAACACACATTGCCTTTGTGGGTTGCTGTCATGGGTGACCTCAAATCCCCTAATATCGATTGGCACCGCCTTAGTGCCAAAGGTTTAAATGGGGCAGGTTTTGTTAGGTGTGTCTAGGAAGGATTTCTGGCACAATATGTTGATAGGCCGCCTGGAGGAAAGGCCATACTGGATATAGTGCTAGGCTGTGAACCAATTCAGATGTCAAATCTCTCAGTGGTTGAGCGTTTCAGAGACAGAGACCATAACTGCTTGACCTTTACCATAGCTTTGGAGAGGAATAGGAGCAGACGGTATGGGAAAGTATTTATGGGAAGGAATTACAAGGCTTTTAGGCAGGACCTTGGGAGCATCAATTGAGAACGGATGAATTCAGGGAAATGCGCAATGGAAATGTAGAGTTTGATGGAGGGTGAAGAGATGTGGAACATCCAGTCAAGAGGAAGAAAGAAGCTTACTTAAGGGTTAGGAAGAGAGTTTCAAGGCAGCCAGAGAAGAGATTAAGAGTGGACTTAGGAGAGCTAAATGGGCTCTGAGAAGACCTTGCAGAATATGTGAAAAACAGGAGGATGACTGGAGTGAGGGTGGGATCAAAGACGGAAGAGGAAATATGCCTGGGGTCGGAGGAGGAAGGGTTTGTCTTTAATGAATACTTTGCTTCAAAATACGCCAGGGAGAGGGTCTGTGATATTTGTGAGGACAGTTAAAAGAAGGCTGATATTTTAAATCGTGTTAATATTAAGAAAGAGGATGTGTTGGAACTTTTGAAAAACATTATGATAGTTAAGTCCACGGGGCCAGACAGCATAAACCCCATATTACTGTGGGAAGTGAGGAAAGATATTGCTGCGTCTTTAGCAATGACCTTTGCATCCTCACTGGCTTCAAGAGCTGTACCAGATAATTAAAGGGCAGCGAATGTTATTCCTTCATGAAAGGAAATAGGGAATTATAGACCAACAAGTCTTAGTTCAGTGGTGGGCAAATTATTGGAGGAGATTCGTAGAAACAGGATATGAGAACATTTGAAGAAGCATTGTCTGGTTAGGGATAGTCAGCATGGCTTTGTGAGGGGCAGTCTGACTGAATTCTATGAGGATGTGACAGAGCACATTGATGAAGTAGAGCAGTGGAGGTGGTGTATCTGGTTTTTGGTACGGTGTTTATTAAGGATCCCAAGGTAGGCTCATTCAGAAAATTGGGAGACATGGGATCCAGGGAAACTTGGCAGTGTGGATTCAGAATTGGATTGCCCATAGACAGCAGAGGATGATTGTAGCTGGAGCATATTCTGCCTGGAGGTCGGTGACCAGTGGTGTTCCACAGTTCAAGGATCTCAGCTCTTTGTGATTTTTATACTGTAAGTGACTTGGATGAGGATGTCAGAGGGTGGGTTGGTAAGTTTGCAGGTTACACAAAGGTTGGTGGTGTTGTTTAAAAGATTGTTGTAGGTTACAACTTTACATTGACAGGATGCAGAGCTAGACTGGGAAGTTAAATGAGATGGAATTCAATCGAGTGAAGTGATTCACTTTGGAAGGTTGAACTTTTAGGCGGAATACAGAGTTAATAGCAGTTTTCTTAACAGTGTGAAGGAACATTGGGATCTTGGAATCCACGTCCATAGATCCTTCAAAGTTGCCATGCATGTTGAAAGGTTCTTCGGAAGGTGTATGGTGTGTTACCCTTTATTAGTTAGGGATTTGCGTTGAAAAGCTGAGGTAATGTTGCAGTTCTATAAAACCCTGATTAGACCTCACTTGGGATATTGTTGAAGAGTCAGAGGGCAGAAGAGCACATGGTCGAAGAGTTGGTGGGCAGCAGAAAGCACATGGTCAATGCAGAAAGCACTTGGAATCTTGTGTTCAGTTCTAACCACCTCATCATAGGAAGGATCATCAAGTGCAGTGGGGATTTACCAGAATGCCACTTTGATTAAAGAGTACATCCTATGAAGATAGGTTGAGTGAGTGAGCTAGAGCAGCGGTCCCCAACCACCGGGCTGCGGACCAGTACCAGGGCGCAAAGCATGTGCTACTGGGCCGTGAGGAAACGATATGAGTCAGTTGCACCTTTCTTCATTCCCTGTCATGCACTGTTGAACTTGAACATAGGGTTGCCAATTGTCCCATATTTGCCGGGACATCCCGTATATTGGGCTAAATTGGTTTGTCCCGTATTTCCCCCACTAAGATAGAGCGTTCCTATGAAACCTTTCGTGCCGAAATGGCGTGAAGCGAAGAAGCAATTACTATTAATTTATATGGGAAAAATTTTTGAGTGTTCCCAGACCCAAAAAATAACCTAACAAATCATACCAAATAACACACAAAACCAAAAATAACATTAGCATATAGTAAAAGCAGGAATGATATGATAAATACACAGTCTATATAAAGTAGAAATAATGTGTGTACAGTATAGTCGGGAAGATGAAGGCAAAACCGATTTGTGGGGAAGAAATTTTTTTTTCACTCATTTTTTGTTTTACACAATGAGTGGTGAGTGCATGGGTGGTGGTAGTACATTAGGGGCATTTAAGAGACTCTCAGATAGGCACGTGGATGATAGAAAAATGGAGGGCTATGTAGGAGGGGAATAGTTAGATTGATCGAGGAATAGGTTAAAAGGTCGTCACAATATGGTGGCTAAAGTCCTGTTCTGTGCTGTTGTGTTCTGTGTTCTATATTTCACATGCAAGATCATTGCCAGAGTCCTCCTTAACTCTTTGCTCCCAGTGTTTAAAGAGCTGTTGACAAATTCTTTCCATCTAGAGGCAAAAATGAACCCGATCTTCTATAGGTGACAATTCCATAAGAAGCACATGGACCAGCATTAACCATTAGATGCATCATTTGCTCTCACGAAAGACCATACTTTTGATTCTGTTACTCAAAGAGACTGTGAAATTTCTAGTTCAAACTTGGCTGTCTCAGAAATTTATCCCCATTCAAGTTATGCAAGGCAGGATTCTAACCAACGTGTCCAATACAATTCTACTTTCAGTGCAGCAGTCAAGCAAAGCTGTGTCACCACCCTAACCCTCTTCTCAAACTTCCTTGCTGCTTTATTGAACCTCAAATCCAATGTGCCCATTGCAGTGGAGCTAATATACAGTAAGAGTGAGAACTGTTCAACTCATGTGGCTTTTACTCCAGTACCAAGACACTCCATGCTCAAGTCTTCAAGCTGCTGTACACAGATAATGCTTGTGTAGTTATACCTATGACGGCTGAGCTGCAAGTAATTAGTTACTCATTTACGAGAACCTAGAAGGGGGTGAACCCTATGCTCTGCAGAACAAAGTGCCCTCCTCTCCTGCCCTCATTGTATAATACTGCCCCTCATTAGTAGAGTTCCATGATAAATCTTGAAAAAATATGGGTTACTTTCTATGTCTGGGGTCACCTTATTTATTTCGACATACAGCGCGGAACAGGTTGCCGCCCAGCAACTTCCAGTTTACAATGACCAATTCACTTACCAACTGGTATGTCTTTGTGAGAAGAAACTGGAGCACCCAGGCCACACTTTCCACAAGGAGAACGTACAAAAACTTCAGATGAGAGCAGACTTAAATGGTAACTTACACCACTGCCTCCAGTGCATCAGCATAGCCTTTGATCATCTGATCATCTGACAAAAAGTGTTCAACCTCAGGTCCACCAAGGAACTCATGTTGTGCCGAGCAGCAGCAATCCTTGCCTTCCTGTATGCTTCTCAGATGTGGGTCATCTACGAGAAGTACCTGAAATTATTGAAGTGGTGTCACCAACACTGTCTATGCAAGATCCTCCAAATGGTGTCACCAACACTATCTATGCAAGATCCTCCAAATCCTAAAGCAGAATAAGTGAACCTCAATAGCATCCGCAACTCTAATTATGCACAACCAGCTCCAGTAAGCAGGCCATATTGTCTTGCAGCAAACTCCTGAAAAAGGCACTTTGTTGCAGCAGGAATTACCAAAAGAGGAGAGATACTGTTTCTCTCTCCACACCTGCTGCTTGGGGAATGTTTACGATATTTATAGTTTTACTTAAGATTTTAATAACAGGGGGGAGATATTTGTGGCTTTATGACACTGATGAAAATAATTCTCGTTCAAACATGGGCATCAACAGATTTCCTGCACCACTTCTCCAAAGTTGAGGTGGACAGAAGAAATTCCTTTATGCCCACAAAGTAAGCAAGGTCATTGCACAAAATGGGCACAGGCCTGATGTCATTACCTATACTGAGTGCCCTGCTAAGTCTTGTTTGCTGCCATGCCCCTCTACACGTACAGCCTCCTTGCTTGTTTCCATAACCAGATCAAATTACTTAACAGATTGGAAACAACTACAAGACAGCATAGGATACTTAGCCAAAGTTTTTCCCAGGAGATCTCAAATTGCAGAAGTTATTAATCTCAATTAACACATGGATGCTTGAAGAATTAATGCAATCCTTCAACCCTCTACTGATAATAAGAGTCAATTGATGTCCAGCTGCCCCCAACTACTCGACCACCCATCAGTGTCAGGGAGATAGGACTTGGAATGTGTTCTCACCTCTCCAGCACCTGTAAATCTTCCTGCCCACCCATCCAGAACATGAAAAGCCAGTTCACTATGCCAACCATTTATTATTCACTATTTATCATTCTGGCAGCCTTTAAATTTGTTTTCAATCATGCCATTTGCTTGTAACCATAGTTACTGTTGTATTTTTTTCTAGCACACATCATCACAGATCCCCATGTTATCTGTTCATACCCATGAAGAGACTAAAATGCGGGTTTAAATTTCAGGTTTTGAGGCACTAATGGGAAGAATTTTGAAACTGTAGATGTGTAAAACTTTGTTTCTGTTATTGGCTGGGATGGCAAATCCTTCTCCATTCTCCCTTTCTATTCATAGCTGTCAGTGCTGTCTCTAAAAATCCAGCTGCTGATTACACCGATTCTGATTTATCAAATTTATCTGATTTATCAAAATCTGTGTAATGGAAATGAAAGGAAAACTCAAGGTCTAATTTAATTTGGAATCTTAAACCTGACAGAAACAAACTACGAAAAACAGTTGTCCTCAGTAAACTTGAAAGGAACTTTAATATTAAACAGTAAATGAGGAATGACTCCACTTAAAGAATTAATAGTTACAGTTACACAGTGAGAACCACAGATCCTTCACTCACCAATCATTAGGCACAAACAAGAGAAAATCTGCAGCTGCTGGAAATCCAAGCAACACACACAAAATGCTGGAGGAGCTCAGCAGGCCAGGCAGCATCATGGAAAAAAGTACAGTCAACGTTTCAGGCCGAAACACTTTACAAGCTAGCAGTGAAGGCATGTTCCCAGGAAGGACACATAACTCTAGTAGCGGATCTGGGTAAGCACATGGTCGAAGAGTCAGAAGGAGGGCTGCAGAGATCACGGGGGGGGGGGCATTGAGTGAGGGTTTTGCCGAACTCCTGTCAAAGTGCCCTGTCAAATGGTCTCGGCACAAAACGTCGACTGTACTTTTTCCCATCGATGCTGCCTGACCTGCCGAGTTCCTCCAGCATTTTGTGTGTGTTGCCTGGTCATTAGGCACCCACTTACACTAATCTTACACTTACCCAACTTTCTATTCTCCTCACATTCCCTTTAACTGTCCAGATACTACCACTCACCAGTACACCATAGGCCATTTCAGAGCCGCCAGTTAACCTACCAACCAGTATATCTTTGGGGTGTATGAGTAAACTGGAGCACCTGAGGAAACCTGTGCAGATGCAGAAAGAAAGTGAAATTTGCACACTGGTTTGGCATTGAACCTGAGTGAGTGGCTTAAGTAGCTAGATCCCTATACACTGATAATCGTACATGTATAGAACTTCATTGGTGCTGAACAAACAGATTTTCAGAACCACTGGATATTATTCCATTAATACCCAAATGCATATTAGTTTTGCTTTTTTATTGCATAATACATAGTGATATAATAAACTTTCCAAGTGAGCTTTAAATATACTCCAGCCCCAGCCTCAAACATACCAGCACTCCTGACCCCTGACGTTCCAAATCCTGATACTGACTCCAGCCCACAACTTGACGCCAGCCCACATTGCATTCTGGGTCTCCAGAATGACCACGCACCCTGCTTGCAGTCTGGATGCCTGGCTCACGCTGGGGACTAACCAGGCACCAATCTGGTTGAACTTCCAAATAATCATCAGAGTTTTATTGTGGGTTGCAAGTCACGTTTCTCCCTCTAATGCAAAACAGAACAGGGAAAATGATCAATCAGAATCAGGTTTATTATCACCGGCATGTGACGTGAAATTTGTTAACTTAGCAGCAGCAGTTCAATGCAATACATAATCTAGCAGAGAGAAAAAAAAATAAAATAATACTAATAATAATAATCAATAAACAAGTAAATCAATTAACACACACAAAAGTTGCTGGTGAACGCAGCAGGCCAGGCAGCATCTCTAGGAAGATGTACAGTAGGCGTTTCTGGCCGAGACCCTTCGTCAGGACTAACTGAAGGAAGAGCTAGTAAGAGATTTGAAAGTGGGAGAGGGAGAGGAGATCCGAAATGATAGGAGAAGACAGGAGGGGGAGGGATGGAGTCAAGAGCTGGAAAGTTGATTGGCAAAAGGGATATGAGAGTATCATGGGACAGGAGGCCTAGGGAAAAAGAAAAGTGGGAGGGGGGGAAATACATTTTTTTTGAAAAAAAAATTCAAAAAATGTATTTTGAATAGATTTTTTTTAATGTGCAAAAACAGAAATACTGTACATTTTTTAAAAAGTGATGTAGTGTCCAAAGATTCAATGTCCATTTAGGAATCGGATGACAGAGGAGAAGAAGCTGTTCCTGAATTGCTGAGTGTGCGCCTTCAGGCTTCTATACCTCCCTAGCTGATGGTAACAGTGAGAAAAGGGCATGTCCTGGGTGCCGGAGATCCTTAATAATGGACGCTGCCTTTCTGAGACACAGCTCCCTAAAGATATCCTGGGTACTTTGTAGGCTAGTACCCAAGATGGAGCTGACGAGATTTACAACTTTCTGCAACTTCTTTCAGTCCTGTGCAGTAGCCCCCCCCCCACCCCCCATTCCAGACAGTGATGGAGCCTGTCAGAATGCTCTCCACGGTACATCTATAGAAGTTTTTGAGTGTATTTGTTGACATGCCAAATTGCTTCAAACTCCTAATAAAGTATAGCTGCTGTCTAGCCTTCTTTATAACTACATTGATATGTTGGGACCAGGTTAGATCCTCAGAGATCTTGACACCCAGGAACTTGAAGCTGCTCACTCTCTCTACTTCTGATCCCTCTGTGAGGATTGGTATGTGTTCCTTCATCTTACCCTTCCTGAAGTCCATAATCAGCTCTTTCGTGTTACTGACGTTGAGTGCCAGGTTGTTGCTGTGACACCACTCCACTAGTTGGCATATCTCACTCCTGTACGCCCTCTCGTCACCACCTGAGATTCTACCAACAATGTTGGATAAGAAACTCATCTACTGATGAATACAAAACAGAAGGGATAAAAAATTAGTTATAAATTGTATTGAAGAATAAGGAAGCTGCATAGAAAATCAAGAA
Source organism: Mobula birostris (assembly GCF_030028105.1). Taxonomy (NCBI): domain Eukaryota; kingdom Metazoa; phylum Chordata; class Chondrichthyes; order Myliobatiformes; family Myliobatidae; genus Mobula; species Mobula birostris. The sequence goes on along the minus strand of NC_092388.1, from coordinate 43,004,316 downwards.
TTTTATATTTATATTAATAGAAGGCACAGAAAGCCTGCAGATGACAGAGAACTACAAAGTTGAAGTGAATGAGATCAAAGAAATTAGCATTAGTAAAAAAAAAGTATACTGCTCTAAGTCATAATGATCTTCATTCTAGGTTTTTAAAGGAAATGATTACAGAGATGGTGATTACACTGGTTGTAATCTCCCAGAATTCCATGGATTCTAGAACTTTCCCACAGACTGGGGGTTAGCAAATGTAACCACATTATTTAAAAAAGAAAAGTCTGAGTAATTATGGAGTAAAAGTAAACCTAACGATATTATCTATAATGAAAGAAACAGTAGCCAATACTTAGAAAATAATGTTTTTATTGGGGAAAGTCAACATAGATTTATGAAAGACAAATGTGCCATAACTTCTGTGATGTAGCTGTCAAAGGTGCAAATGTTCAAGAGCATAGCAGAATCAATATAATGTGAAAAAATGTGCAGTCTCCCACTATGGCAAAGAAAGCCAAAAAAAAATGCAGAAAATAAAATTTCTGTGTCTGGTTCAACTGGCTAAGGATGGATAAACCCAGGACAGAGGAACTGAAGTGAAAGTTCACCAGTTTGATTCCTAGGAGAGTAAATCTGCCCTTTAACAAGAATCAAAGCACACTGGACTATATTCCATAGTATCTTTTAAGATGTGATAATGTTGAACTAGATAAAACCCTTACAGGTCATGACAATGTAGATACAGAGATGGTGTTTCCTCTGGCTGAAATGTCAGGAACTGGAATCACAGTTTTTACCCATGTGGATCTTTGGAGTTCTCTAGCCAAGGGGCTATGGAGGGTCAATTGCCAAGTACATTCAAACGCAGATTAATAAATTTTTGGATATAGGGTTCTACTAGTTAGTAAGCATATATTAAATGTGTCTCTGGTACAACAAAGCATATTATTTAATTTAATTCGTTGCTTTATTAACTACAGTGAAGGGTAGGAGACATTTTTGAAGACTGCCTTTCAAACTCAGGTTCTTAAAACTATTAACATTTAATACTCCTATTGATCAAGTCAATGGAAAGGAATCTGCTGAACAAATTATTTACTTAAAATGGAAACAGCTCTCTTGAGCACCTGTGCTCTTCCATGTGGCAATAATTGCCATTGGATGAATAGTTGTAGGTTTTAGCTTGTCAAAGCAAGTGTGGTTCAGTTTAATTTACTGCATCTTTACAGATAGGAGACTGACTATCATCTGAATTCTTTTCTCACTATCTACGGCAGCTGGTATGTCCCATGAATGCTTTGCATTTATTGTACCGCTGTTACGGGCTTTCACATAAAGATCAGTTCTTTTGGAAGCTAATCCTTACCACAGCTGGGAAAGTCCTGTACTTGTTGTGACGCTGAACATTATTAATGGCAAAAAGAAACATGGGGCTGAACTTATTGAGTAAATTTTCCCAGCATCTTTCAGGTCTCATGAGAAAAGAGTCGGACCTCCTCCCAAGGAGATGCATTCAAACTTTCCAAGTCTGTGACCTGAAGGCTAATCATGTGGATAACTTAATGCATCTCCATTTTCCCAGTTAGCCATTTGCTGGCTGTCTGGGTCATATTGATAGTTCAGAACCTTATAGAAATCTATCCTCTTTTTGTATTAACAACTGGAGCCATTTCAAGAAAGAATGTTCTTTTATTCATTTGTATATGCATGTAGCTTCATGGATTTATTTGTTCCTTACTCCTCACCTTCACAATCAGCCTGAACAGCTTGTCTTCGTGATTAATTGTCTTAGGAAACATCAGCCTTAAATAATGTTTTCATTAATGGCAGGTTTCCAGCACAAATTAGGGTATGGGCAGTGATGAGCAATCTATCCACTTTTACCTTTTGATTGCAGCATTTTTGTGTTGCCCCATGGTGTTTTTTCTGTATCAGCCCTTTAGAATTTTTTGTGTTATTTTACAGTGACACATGGGCATTTCATTCATTTATTTGAAAGGTTTTGTGGCTGCAGAATGAAGTGTATCATTATTGTTGAAGTGGTTGTGCATGTTGTTTCATACAGTATGTCTTGATTATATTTGTCACCTTTCATGACAGTATGATCAAATATGTTTCACAGCCAATCAAGTATTCATAGGCCAGTTATACTCATTCTGTTCTTCCCTCATCATATTTTGAGAGCAGGGCAAGTTGCTTATTGGTTTAACAGGGAATGTCTCAGCCTCAGATAGTTTTAAGCAGGAATTTAATCAACTTTGCATGGGGAATCTATGCCAATTTGGACTAAGTCATTGTGGGAGTGCTATTCTAACACACAGAGAAAAGCATTGTGCCTGTTAGAATTAACATCTCACATTTTATCCAGGTAGTATGCCAGAAATAGCTTACAAAGCCAACTTTCTGTGATGCTGTTCTAAGTGCCCAGGGAAATTTTGGGGCAAATTTGCCTTCAGATTGAAGAGAGATGGTAAATGTATGTCCACCACTGTATCCTTGATGGGACAATAGGCATCAGATGTGGCCACTTGGAAAGTGAAGTTTGTCTACACTCCCACATAGTTCCTTTACTCTCTCACCCCCCCCCCACTCCCCACTCTGGCCAAATCCCACCCTAAGAACCCAAAAGCAAATGTAGCCTTACCTGAAGAAAGAATGACCCTCACGACCAAATTACCAGGTAGCAGATCAGGTAAAGTTTTAAGTAATACAGACCAGGCTTTGACCATTTGGTTAAGCCTCCAAGGCACATAGTGATTTGCCTTCTGCATAATCATGGCACAAAATAACAAAGTTATATTAGTCATTTGCCCATGATAATCGATGTCACTCAGGTGTGTGTAATCACCCCTGTTAAACTCTGGATTGTTCCTGGAACTACGCCAAGCATGCACAGAGTACCAGAAGGCTGATAGCCTGGTTGAGTCGCAGGCTGCCTTCCAGAGTCAAATTTGTTTATGATTGCAGTGTCACTTGACTAACTGAGAACTGGGAATATTAGCAGCTTGCTGCTTATTAGCTTTGAATTATAGGCAAATTTGGACTGTGGACTCTTGCCCATGAGGAACTGGGTTAAGCTGGTTTGCAGTTGCCAAACACATTTCACAGCTGCCTTACTCTAATTAGGGGAAGGAGTCTTTTAGTCCAGTTTGGGAAGGATCTGTGGCAAATTGATAGATTCTAACCCAGAAGTAAATTGGTAGATTCTAACCAGGTATACTGCAGTATGTGGCTGGCTGGTGGCGTAGTGGCATCAGTGTCAGATTTCGGAGCGAAGGCTCCTGAGTTGGAATCCAGCCGGCTCCCTTGCATGCTTTCCAGCCATGCTGGGTTGAGCGTCAAGCTAGCAACTTGGCCTCGTAAAAATAAGAAAGCCTGCTAAAAAAAAATGCCGTCATGACGGCGTCCTGATGACTCCACTCGGAGTTAAGGGCTTTCTTCTTCTTAATACCGCATTATATAGGCACATCTATCCATTATTCCTACTAATTTTGTTTTAGTTGCAATGATGTGCATTTTTGCTGGGTAATCACATAGTGAAGCGTAATATTACTGTAATCCTAGAAGTGTATATTTCTTTGGTGACTCTGCATTTCTTCTCAGAATCAGGTAAGGATCAGAATCACAGACATGCGACTTAAATTAATTCACAGAAATTTGCTCCAAATCACATTACTGTAAAGTACATAGTAACAATGAATTTTAATTAAAATGTCTCTTAATTTTTGATATATTTTATGATGAAGATAATGAAAAGGAAATCCACCAGTTAAATAATTCCAAAATACTAGTGATACGAAAGTCTGTCTCACTTTCCTTTCTGACTTGAAAACTCCCCCATTATACATCAACAGCATTTTGCAGTTTTATGGTTTAAGTTCCTCCTCAAAAGGAATGTTGAAGAAGAGCAGCTTATTGTAAAAAAAAGTTTTGTCACACATTTACATAATATTTTACATGACCTCAGGATACTCTTAAAATCTTTATAACCAAAGAAGTCTTCAGAAAGTGGTTACTGCTGTAATGAATGAAACCAAGTGATCAGGTTGCACAGATGAAGATGCCACAGGTAGAAGTGTTTAGATAACAATCTGAAATGTACTTGCCTTGTGCAACGTGCACTAAACTCAGCAAGTTAGGCAGCATCTATGGAGGGGCATTAACAGTTAACGCTTTGGGCCAAGACCATTCATCAGGACTCCTGAGGAGACTGGCAGATTGCATTTCCAAAGAGGACCACAAGAAGTCAACCGTTTACAACTCAACGCTTCTTGCATCTGTACAGAAACTCAAGAAAGGCAGGAGTGAGGCAATCTGGAGGTCAGACATTAACACATCAAACAACATTGTTGCTGAAATTTCTGTTGAGCCAAGTGGCAGAGCAGTGACATACTGTGTTTATCCCAGGGAGGAAAGTATGCCGACCCTATTCATTTGGATGAGAAAAAGTTAAATTCTGGACTTAGTTTATGTTAATGTTTTTAATCACTAGTTAGTATTTTAATATACTTCAATTATTTTAATTTAGATTTATTAACTCTATTTTGAATTGCCTTGAAGTATCTCTGACCATTTGTATTAAAGACTATTTAGAAAGCCTTTGGTGGAAGACACACCTAATGCCTGCAGGAGGTGAAAGATCAGCTTATGCCGTACAACCCTCAGACATAGAGAAAGTAACCATGACAATGGGGTGGCAGATCTTCTGCCTGGATCCAGGAAAGTCTACCCTAGTTTATTCCCAAATGCCAATCAGAAATGAATTGCTATAGTTTGAATTTCCCAGGGATGAGATTGAAGAGAACAAAGCATGTACAAGGCTGACAACAGGAATTCTGCAGATGCTAGAAATTCAAGCAACACACATCAAAGTTGCTGGTGAACGCAGCAGGCCAGGCAGCATCTGTAGGAAGAGGTGCAGTCGACGTTTCAGGCCGAGACCCTTCGTCAGGACTAACTGAAGGAAGAGTGAGTAAGGGATTTGAAAGTTGGAGGGGGAGGGGGAGATCCAAAATGATAGGAGAAGACAGGAGGGGGAGGGATAGAGCCAAGAGCTGGACAGGTGATAGGCAAAAGGGGATACAAGAGAATCATGGGACAGGAGGTCCGGGAAGAAAGACAAGGGGGGGGGGACCCAGGGGATGGGCAAGGGGTATACTCAGAGGGACAGAGGGAGAAAAAGGAGAGTGAGAGAAAGAATGTGTGCATCACATCTGCTCTCAGGATGAGGCTTTTCATTCTAGGACGAGGGAGATGTCTTCCTTTTTTAAAGAAAGGAGCTTCCCTTCCTCCACTATCAACTCTGCTCTTAAACGCATCTCCCCCATTTCACGTACATCTGCTCTCACTCCATCCTCCCGCCACCCCACAAGGAATAGGGTTCCCCTGGTCCTCACCTACCACCCCACCAGCCTCCGGGTCCAACATATTATTCTCCGTAACTTCCGCCACCTCCAACGGGATCCCACCACTAAGCACATCTTTCCCTCCCCCCCTCTCTCTGCATTCCACAGGGATCGCTCCCTACACAACTCTCTTGTCCATTCATCCCCCCCATCCCTCCCCACTGATCTCCCTCCTGGCACTTATTCGTGTAAGCGGAACAAGTGCTACACATGCCCTTACACTTCCTCCCTTACCACCATTCAGGGCCCCAAACAGTCCTTCCAGGTGAGGCAACACTTCACCTATGAGTCGACTGGGGTGATATACTGCGTCCGGTGCTCCCGATGTGGCCTTTTATATATTGGCGAGACCCGACGCAGACTGGGAGACTGCTTTGCTGAACATCTACGCTCTGTCCGCCAGAGAAAGCAGGATCTCCCAGTGGCCACACATTTTAATTCCACATCCCATTCCCATTCTGACATGTCTATCCACGGCCTCCTCTACTGTAAGATGAAGCCATACTCAGGTTGGAGGAACAACACCTTATATTCCATCTGGGTAGCCTCCAACCTGATGGCATGAACATCGACTTCTCTAACTTCCGCTAGGCCCCACCTTCCCCTCGTACCCCATCTGTTACTTATTTTTATGCACACATTCTTTCTCTCACTCTCCTTTTTCTCCCTCTGTCCCTCTGAATATACCTCTTGCCCATCCTCTGGGTCCCCCCCCCCCTTGTCTTTCTTCCCGGACCTCCTGTCCCATGATCCTCTCGTATCCCCTTTTGCCTATCACCTGTCCAGCTCTTGGCTCTATCCCTCCCCCTCCTGTCTTCTCCTATCATTTTGGATCTCCCCCTCCCCCTCCAACTTTCAAATCCCTTACTCACTCTTCCTTCAGTTAGTCCTGACGAAGGGTCTCGGCCCGAAACGTCGACTGCACCTCTTCCTACAGATGCTGCCTGGCCTGCTGCGTTCACCAGCAACTTTGATGTGTGTTGCATGTACAAGGCTGGTAAGGCAGAGCTGCAAGCAGCATGAGACTTTAAACCACAAAGCACTTCATTGCTTACACTAAGCTTTTCCAAACTTATCAAAGCATATTATTAAATGTTAGTGAACTAGAACTGTCAGAAGCATGATTATAAGGAATTGGAATTGAGTGTTTTGTACTCCTGCTGTCAAGTGTTCTCAAGAACCAATTATTTTAGCCTGTTTGTAATTTAGTAATTTCATAATGAAATTAGACTGAAGAACATTAACCTGGCTGTAAAAAGCCACATCAATGTTCGTTCTGAACTGAATGCTTTCAAACAGAACAGGTGAGCCATCCTCAGCACCCTGGTTAGGATAGATTCTTGCCATTGTTATACAGCAGAAAATAATGGAACATTTACCAGAATTGTCAGCGAAACTGGTAAAAAGACGTTTTTCTTGTTGCATACATGGAATTGTACAAATGATCCCACTGATCACTTGCTAGGCAGTTGAAGCAAAACTCAGCAGGGGCACATGTTGTTAAGCTTTAGGGCAGAGGCCATATATTTTGGATAGGGCACTGCAAGTGGTTACTAAATGCATCACTGCTGTTTGCAGACGGAGAACAGAATTCATAACACGAGCCATTTTTATTTCCTCAAATACCAGAAGTAAGTGTCATTTGAAGTATATAATTGCTGTGTAGCTTTTGCTGAAGTGGTTATGTTGCAGTGAGCTATTCTGCTAGCCCCTTTATTTTGATGGAAGAACCACGAGAGAGCTCGATAGAGAAAAAAGGGAAGCGGGCAGGGAAAAATGCACCTGTTTGGGGTTCTGAATGGAAGTGAGGGAGAAGGTGAATGGGCAGGTGTTACACAGTGGCTGCTTGCAGGGATAAGTGTCTGGAGGAAGGTTAGCGGGGAGGGATGAATGGATAAGGGAATCATGGAGGGAGTGATCCCTGGAGAAAGCAGACGGGGGAAGTAAAGGTATATTTGGTGGTAGTATCCCTTTGGAGATGGTGGAAGTTGTGGAAGATGATATGTTGGATGTGGAGGCTCATGGGGTGGTAGGTAAGGACTAGAGGAACTCTATCACTGTTGAGGCAGTGGGAAGATGGGGTGAGCGCGGATGTTCGGGAAATGGAGGAGAAGCGGGTGAGGACGGCATCAGTGGTGAAGGAATGGAAATCCCATTTTTTGAAGAAGGAGGATATCTCTGATGTCTTGGAAAGGAAAGCCACATCCTGGGAACAGATGCGGTAGAGGCGAAGGAAAGGAGAAAAGGGAATAGCATTTTTACAAGAGACGGTGCGAAAAGGTATAGTCAAAATACCTTTTTAAGATTTGAAAGCTGTCATGTTGTGATGGATGTTTACTTGCAACTTGCTGGGGGTTCCTAGGTAATATCCTTACCTCACTTTGACAGCAGAGAATAACAAATTGAGGCTCCAAGTTGGATGAGCCTGGGGCCAACCCATACGAGTGCAATCATTGCTCAGCATTTTTAATGGCATTTCTGTTGCAACAGAGGACCTTTTGTTCACCCGAAGCATTTGCTCTCTGCAAATGTTTCCTGACCTGCTGAGCATTTCCAGATTTGCCGCCAGCATTGGCAGTATTTTGCTTGGGTATTATCTGAGAGATGGTGCCGTTCAGAGAAGGTACAGATGTAGTAGACTCTAGCCAAGGCAGGATTTCGATATATCGGTGTGTTTTTTTTAAAGAATGTGACCATCATTGATAAGGTCAGTATTAATTGCCTATCCCCAGACTATGAAGCTGATAGTAAATCTTCTGCAGTTCATCTGGTGAAGACAATCCTGTAGTATTACTGTGGAGGGAGTTACAGGAGTTGGACCCAGAAACTAGGAGCTTACGCAGCAGATGGTGGTGTTCTGATGACCTTCTCCATCCACACAACAGAGATCTCGCATTTGGAAGTTACTGTTGGCATGTGACCAGAGTGCACTTTGTAAACGTACATATACTCAGTAGCTCCAGAAGTAGAGGAGATGAATGTTTATGGCAGTAGGCAAGGTGACAATCAAGTGGACTGATTTACCCTGGAGGTTGTTGAACTTGAGTGCTTTTGGAGCTGCAGTCATCCTCTTTGTAGATGGTGGAAAAGCTTCATGGTGTCTGAAGGTACTGCAGGACACCCAGCCCTCAACCCTGCACTTCAGCCTGAGTAATATTGTGGTCAGGCCCTCTGGGCACCTAGTTACTGGTGTTGGTGCTAGGGAACTCAAGGAAAGTAATGCCATTCAATATTAAGCTTAGATGGCTAGACTCTCTCTTGTTGGAAATGGTCATTGCCCTCCATGTTTATGGATCAGGTTTTACTTGCTGCATGTCTGAATGTCATTTCTCTTGCTACGTGCAATCATGGACTATTTTGTTTGCTGAAGAGTTGAGAGTAAAATTGAACAATCATCAGTGAATGTTCTCATTTCTGTCCTTTTGATGTAAAGGGAGCCATTAATGAAGCAGTTGTACTGGGTAGAACTGAGGGCACTAGGCTAATGAACTGCTGCTGTCTTGTTCTAAGGCTGGAATAATGGATTCCTAACAACCATCTTTCTCCTCCTCCCCTTCTCTGTCTGCTACTCCCTCATCCCTGCATCACTATGTCTACACTACCACTGCCGCACCCCTCCTCTCCTCTACCATTCACTGTACCTATCCCTACCACCACTCTACTTACCCCAATTCATTCTCTCTTCTGCCTCCACTCCCTCTCCCCTATCCTCCATTCCCCAAAGCTGCCCCTCTATCCCAACTCCATCCCAACCTACAACATCACAATCGTTCTTCACCTAAGCTCCCTTTCTATCCCTACTCACTCTCTACATCCTCCAACCCTATCTCTGGTTCACCAACTTCCTCCACCTACTTGTTCTGGGTTTGGTTTGCTTTCTCCTTGGCTGCCCCACTATTCAAAATAGGTTTTTCCATAGAGAACTATGGATTCTCTCAGTAAAATATTTGATGTTTGATAATTGACTTCTATTCTAAATCTTGGGATGCAACTTTTCATGGAAAAACCATTTAGCATGGGCTTGGGATTCTAACCCAGACTTCCAAAATGATTTTTACATACCATCTGGCAGTTCAACTTGGAGTTTAAAAATATTTTTAATGGATGTTAGTCTTAGAATTATTCAATTACTTTGGCAGCAGGTGATTCTGTGGACTGATTGACTCTCAGAGTAGTTTGACAAACAGTTCCAATCAGTGTTAATGAGAAAGTCCGAACATGGTGCTGGGCCAGTCTTATTGATCAGCTGGGAGCTGGCTTCTCAACAGAAGACTGGCTCTGGCAGCGGCTCCAAGTAGCAGTGAACTTCAAAGCAAGTTTTCGCAGCCTGGGAGCAAGGTAGCGGGAGTCTCACCAGGCAGAAGAGGATCTAGGACTGAATCCCTTACTGTTATACTTGCTGTGCTCTGACCATGTTCAAATGTTTCAAAGTCACATTCTCCAAGGGAATAATATAATGGATAATTAGCTCCTAATTACCAATCAACAGTGCTGTGTTTATGTGCCTATCTTATTATGGTATTGATTGTACCTACCCAGGTCCTCTGTGATTACAGTTTTAATATTTTGTAGTAACATACAGTATATTACTCGACAGTTCCTATCATTCAGAAAATCGAATTTTGGAAAGGAACAGGTAAACGGATGACACGTTTACATTTTACATCCAGAAACCTGTGCATTTCTCAGAATGGCTACCTCCAGCACTACATAATCAGAATCAGATTCACTATGACTGACATATGTTGCAAAAATTGTTTGGTAACAGCTGTACAATGCAAGATTTAAAAAAATACTTTAAGTTACAATACAAAAATGCAAAAGAGGAATAGTGAGGTATTGTTCATGAGTTCATGGTCCATTCATGAACAATAACTATCTCACTATTGTTGATGGTAGAGGGGAAGAAGCTGTTCCTAAAACGCTGAGTGAGTGCCTTCAGGCTCTTGTACCTCCTCTCTGGTGGTAGATGAAAAGACGGCATATCCTGGATGGGTTCCCATCAATGTGTTTTCAATCTTTTTCAATGTTCAAACTGAATTTATTATCAAAGTACCTTTATGCCGCCATATACTACCCTGAGATTCAGTTTCTTGTGGGCATTCATAGTAAATACAAGGAAACACAATAGAATCTATTAAAACTGCACATGACAGAGATGGACAAATAACCAATGTGCAAAAGACAACAGACAGGGTAAATAAAAAAAAGGAAAAGAAAGAAATAATAGTAATAAATAAGCAATAAATATCGAGAACACAAGTTGTAGAGTTCTTAAAGATGAACCCATAGGATGTGGAATCAGTTCACTGTTGGGGTCAGTGAAGGTGTCCCCTCTGGTCGAAGAGCCCGAAGGTTGAAGGATAATACTGCTCCAGAACCTGTGGTGTGGAACATGAGTACTTCCTTCCTGATGGCAATGGAGAGAAGAGAGCGTGGCCTGGAAGGTGAGTGTCCTTGATGATGGATGTTGCTTTCCTGCGACAGCGCTCCCATGTGGATGTGCTCAATGTTGAGGAGAGCTGCAGTGGACTGGACTACATCCAGAACCTTTTGTAGGCTTTACAGTTCAAGGGCTTTGGTGTTCCCATACCAGGCAGTGATGCAACCAGTCAGTATACTCTCTACCGTGCTTCTACAGAAGTTTGTCATGGTTTTAGATGACATGCCGAATCTTCGCCGATTTCTGAGGAAGTTGAGGTACTGCCATGCTTTCTTTGTAATTGCACTTACATACTGGACCTGGGACAGATCCTCTGAAATGATAACACTGAGGAATTTAAAGTTGCTGGCCCTGTCCACCTTGATCCTCCGATGAGGACTGGCCTACCTACAGACTTCCAGTTTCAACCTCCGGTAGTCAATAATCAGTTCTTTGGTCTTGCTGACATTGAGTGATAGGTTGTTGTTGTGGTGCCACTCAGCCAGATTTTCAATCTCTCTCCTATATACTGATTCATCGCACTTTTAATTCAGCCAACAACAGTGGTGTCATGAGCAAATGTAAATATTGCATTGGAACTGCGCTTAGCCTCACAGTCATAAGTATAAAGCAGGTAGAGCAGGTGGTCAAGCACACACACGCCTGTGCTGATGGTGATTGTGGAGGAGATGTTGTTGCCAATCCAAACTGACTGGTGTCTGCAAGTGAGGAAATCGAGGATCCAGTTGCACACGAAGGTATTGAGGCCCAGCTCCTGGAATATTGATTAGTTCTGAGGGGATGATAGTGTTGAATACAGAGCTGTAGTCAATGTAGAGCACCCTAATATATGCTTCTTCAATGTCCAGATCCTCCAGAGTTGAGCGAAGAGCTGATGAAATGGCAGCTGCTGTTGACCTGTTGTGATAGTAGGCAAATTGGAGTGTGTCCAAGCTGCTTCTCATGCAGGTGTTGATATGCTTCATCGCCAGCCTCTCCAAGCACTCTCAACCTATTTGAATGAAACATTCATTTTTCTAAGTCAATTTACCACGTAGTCATGAAAGCCATGCCTCCGTTTGGTAACCATGGGGATTGCAGTGCACGCATCATTCAGCTTCCTACACATGTGCCAGTGCTAGGTTTTTAACAAGGGCATTGTGTGCCCTTCTATTTGCCAACTATATTTGTGTATACTTTCATCCTGTCTAAAACAAATTGTTCCTGAAATTGTAGTCTCAAATGGAGAATTAAATTATTGCATTTTGCATGCCATCTGAATGTTCCAACTTTCTGGATGTAGTCACTCTAGTCTGAGCACTGAGATTACCAAGCTGACAGAGAAAATGTTCAAGGGTGTGCTGAAAATTTCCCCACTGACTGCTGGGAACCGCTGTCCCGTGACTGCTCAGAGTGCATCAGGGATGGTAATGAGAGCCTCTAGTCCCTGCATCAGGCATGGTGGAAAAGTTCAGCTACCCCTCAGTCAATCTCCTGCCCTGCCAGAAAAGAACCTGCTGTTCTCACTTTGGCCTCATCAGTTACCACAGAGCCCATGGAACCAGAGTAGAAGTACATCACAGGGGAAAGGTGGGTGAGTGAGGGGGGGGGGTGGAGAGGTGAGAAGCTGGGAGATAATAGAAGGAAAAGGTAAAGAGCTGAAGATGAAGGAATCTGATAAGAGAGGAAAGTGGACCATGGGATGAAAGGGAAGGAGGAGGGGTGCTGGGGTTTGGGGGGGAGAGGGGGTGACAGGCGAGTGAAGAGAAGAGGTTGAGGGGAGCCAGAATTTGGAATGGAAGGGGAGAGAAGGGAGACGTGGGGTCTCACCTACATCTCCTCCATTTACCAGACATCTGCCCACACCACATCTTCCCACTTCCATAATAGGGATGGAGTCACCCCTGTCCTCATCTACCATTCCTCAAGCCTCTGCATCCAGTACCACATTCTCCATAACTTCCACCATCTTCAATGAGATTCTACCACTGAATACATCTTTCCTGAACCCACCCCCGCCAAAAAAACTCTCTACTTTCCAAAGGGATTACTCTCTCCATGGTTCCTTTTCCATTCATCCCTACCCACTGATCTCCCTCCTGGCACTTATCGCCTCAGGTGGCACAAGTACTATATCTGCCCCTTTACCTCCTCCCTCACCATCATTCAGGACCCCACATGGTTCCTCCAGGTGAGGCAGCGCCTCACCTGCAGATCTTTCCGAGTCCTTTACTGTATCAGGTGCTTCTGGTGCAGCCTCATCCGCATCAGTGAGATCAGACGTAGATTGGGGAACCACTTTGTCGAGCAACTTAACTGTCTGCAATAGGCAAGGTTCTCCAGTGGTCGACCATTTCAATTCTACTTGCCATTCCCATTCCAACATGTCGGTACAAGGCCTCCTCTACTGCCACAATGAGGCCACTGTCAGGTTTGAGGAGCCTCCCTCATATTCCATCTGGGTAGCCTCCAACCTGCCAGCATCAACATTAATTTCTCTAACTTCCAGTAACTTCCCCCCTTCCCTTTCTCTCTCCTTTCCATTCCCCATTTTGGCTTCCCTCCTACCTCATCTGCCTATCACCTCCCTTTGGGAAAACTCTGGAAGATAGTATTGATGGAGTCTTATTAGTCCTGATAGCATGCAAAGCAGTATATGAAATGTAGTTAGTTGGTGCAGAGAAAAATAATGCAATGTATTTTTTTCTCTCCAGGCATGTTTGTATATTCTTGTCTTTTTCTGTGTTGAGAAAGCAAAGTATGAATCCAGTCTAGAAAGCAAAATGAAAACTACGCATGTATTAAAATGATAGTCAATCTCATAAATTTGTAATATTGTTTCACTGTTTTTAATCACTATAAATGCTCTAGAGACCAGCTCAATATTGTACTTGCCTGTAAAATACATCGTCTAACATGAAATAGAGAAGTACACCACGAGTTACAGTAACATAATTCTTCTCGATTGGGAATTAGTTTACATCTCAGAAATGCCAGCACGTGGTATGATTACAGTCTTGATTTATCACGTTTTCATTTTGATGAAGTATTACCCAGACCTAGGACTACAAAGAAGATAATATCTCAAACTTTTATCCATAATTCAACTTTAATAGAATTACTTCAGTACATTTTGGGGAACAAATATTTTCAGTTGCAAATGAAGATATTTGATCCTTGATTTGTCCAACCTCTGGGGATAAGAAGGGCTGCAGAGCTTCCAGTCAGATTTCTGCTTAAATTCAGAGCAATGCCTTATTAGAGAAAAAAAAGGTTTTTTTGTGTACCTCAGGTGGGTTGATGGCTGCTTGAAATAACCACCAGACCTCATAAAAATGCAAGTGAGAACATGTGTTGGGCTTCCTTGGGGAAGCTGGAGCCGGGATAGGTGGAAGAACCGTACTCCTGTTTGGTACCCCATTCTGACCCATCCAAGCCCAGAGCACTGTAACTCCATCCTCTATCTCCACCACCACCACCTCTTTGCCAGACTTTTTAGCAGACTCAACCAGTACTCCCAATGAATTACTAATGCAGTACAGCAGTGACAGAGGTGCCAGCTTTCAGATAGAATAACAAACTAAGTCAAAGTCAGCCTTGTTGGGATGTCTTAAACAAGAAAGAAGCAAACTTTATCTATCAGAACTCTGTTCTCAGCCCACGGAGTGGAACACCCCTGAAATAAACTCAACTATCTGGTCTAGTGAAGACATCAAATGAAGAGTGAAGACATCAAGTTCAGTGAGATCGACTTGTGCTTTGTGACTTCTGGGCGTTGCAATTAGTAAATCTTTGAGAAGGAGCGAGTTTCTTCATGAATTGAGGGAAGAATCTTATGGTAGTGTTGTGCATTGTTGGATGTGAGAGATGGGTTGGTCATTATTTGGACTATAGAGGAAAGATCTGCATCCTAGGGATGGGTGGGTGTTGCTGAGGGCTGGATAGAGGGAATGCTAGCTGTATGATATCTTGGGGCATCCAAGGACTATTTTGAGCAGCTAATTATTTTTTTCTATTCACTGTTTTTTTGCTGCATCTGTTAGCTGTTTAGCAAATGTTGTGCCTCTAGTGCTCATGTGGGAAATGGAACAAAGTTGCAAACATATTCTGCTAAAAAAATGGGTGCTTTTAGTGTTGAGTACATATCATGTCAACATTGTGATTTGCTCATTTCAGCAAAGTCAATAAGTAACATCTTCCAGCTTACCATGGAGCATGTGTTTTATTCCTTCACCTCTCTGTGGTACTTCGCACTTTACCTTCCAGTTCATCCATCCAATGATTATCCTTTGATGCAACTTCCATGATATCACTTTATTTATCGTATCCTTTGGTAGACCATTCGCTCTCTAGTGATATCACTGGCATAGCTTCTGAAGCATCATCTCCCCGATGTCCCTCAGTACATCTCTCAATTTAGTACCTCTACTATGGTAATCCTCAGGACCTTTCCCAGTACCTTTCAGTATACTTCCCAGTAGAATCCTTCTGATGTGACATTGCTCACCTCTACTATATTACATATTCTGCTCGTCAGTTCAGTATCCAATATATGAGGTAGCTCACACTCTGTAATCTGCCCTTTCCATTCTGTAACCCTCCTAGGCTTACTGCTGTGATGAAGTGGTATGGAACACCATTTAACCTGGTAGCTCTCAGTTAAATGGCTGCCAGTCTGTCATCTGATTGTGCCTCCTTTTAAATGGACTTTGTTTACTAATATATATAACATTGAGATTGTGACCTCACACAAGTCTGTGGAAAGGGATCAGAGGATCGGTTCCCTAATTGATAATATATTGTAGCAGTGTGCTACACACAGCGGTAGAATAACGACACATAGTCGGTGAGTTGGAGTTGCCATAAAAGAGATTTATTCAAACTTCGTGGCCTCCTTTAAAGCCTTCCCGTTCCCCGCCCTTCCTGGGCGGGACTGCAGTGGGGAAAGCATATTCGCAGACCCTTCCCGCGCACGGGATTTTCTCCCTGCTGGTGAAGATAGCCTGGCGCCCTTTTTGGGGCCGGCCTCTCTGCTGGCGCGCACAGGTTTGTGTGTGCTAGAAAGTGGGTCGCCACAATATCCCTTTAGACAGCAGGACCATCCTTGACTCTCTCAGTAGTTTTGTACATTTTTGCACTGACAGGGAAGCAGAGATAAGCAAACTTTCTCATGATGCCTGGGCTCAGTTGGGCTGTTAGCTTGGAATGCAGTACCTTGATAATTCTACCTAGGCAGAGCGTCACAGAATCATATTCATGTAAACGAATAGCTTTCCACTGAGAAAATACTGTCACTCTTCTGACATTTGCAAGAAAGTAGCTAGTAGGAAGTATCATCTGTTTGAACAGACAGCCAGTAACACTAGTTGCAGAGTAAATTGGTTTACTCACCAGATCCAGGAGATGTCACTTGAAAGTTCTTTCACTCAACAGCTCTGCTGGTCACAGTATTGCCACAGGATACCACAACAATAATGAAATATATTGTCTTTCAAATAGAGATCATGCATTTGGATTCCCATTTTTTTCTTTCAATGTTAAAACTGTGCCATTGTGGAGAGAATCCTTTAGTATGGATATCAGTAGCTAAGAAATAGAGTAGGAGGATGCCTACTTGGAATATAGTTTCTGAAACCTGCTCTGCTATTCACTAACATCATGGCCAGCTGGTGGCGTAGTGGCATTAGCGCCTGACTTCGGAGCGAAGGCTCCCGAGTTAGAATCCAAGTCGGCACCCCCCACACCGGGCACGCTTTCTATCCGTGCCAGGTCAAGAGTCAAGCTAGCCACTCGGCCTCGTTAAAAAAAAACAAGGGTCAAGTCAGGAATGTTCATATCGTGACCCGGTTAATCCGAAAGGAGACCAATCCTGACATTACGCGCCAGACAAGAATGGCTGACTGTCTGGTGTGACCAGGTATGAATGAATAAATGATGGCTGATCTGATCTTGCCCTCAACTCTGCTTCTCTCCATATTCCCTCCAAGCTCTTAACTCCCTATTAGGGAGTCATTTTGATGAATCTTTTTAATGTTTTGTTGATTCTTGCACTTACTACATCTGGTCTTCACCCAGATTGTTTGTATGTCATGATCTTTTGAGCAATGATAGTTTCTCCCAACTGTACTAAAATCATTTTTTTATTAATGGAGATATCTACCTTCTTTTCTTTTTCTGCCTGTTATGACTTTAAAAATAATCCGAAGATCTAGATGTAACAGGTCTGTATTTAGCATGGAGAAACATACAGAAGAAACTAGGTGGAAGAATCTTTGGAAAATCAAAATACATTGCTTTTTTTTTACACCTTTTGGACACAAAGATGATAATGGGTGAGCAAATGCAATTTCAATGTTTCACAGTTTCTGAGTATAAAAATGTTAGGTGTCAAATTCACCCTTTTACGCACAAATACACTGAGCGTTGAGAAATAGAAAAAAGGTGACTTTATTATCAATTTATACTTGGATAACTTTATTATCAAAGTACATATATGTCACAATATACAACCCTGAGACTTATTTTCTTGTAGGCATAGTCAATAAATCTATAGAATAATAACCATAACAGAATCAATGAAAGACTGCCCAACTTGGTGCTATCTAGCAAAACAGCATGTTTCGAACCTTCCATGAACTCATTCTAGGACTGGAAACAAAGAATCCTCTTGAACAAGATGGCAAAATGAGCATATGCTCTCCTGTCAATCCATGTACAGGTGTCCCCCGCTTTTCGAACGTTCACTTTATGAAACCTCACTGTTACGAAAGACCTACATTAGTTCCCTGTTTTTGCTAACAGAAGGTGTTTTCACTGTTACGAAAAAAGGCAGCGTGCGGAAAAAGCGCGCGAAAAAAAATCAGCGCGCGATAAAAGGCAGCGCGCACTCCGAGCAACTGCTCTCCCCCGAATTTGGAATGGCATTCTCGCCAGCGTTGCTTAAACACATGCCTGTGAGCAGCCGTTAGCAAGATGAGTTCTAAGGTATCGGAAAAGCCTAAAAGAGCTCGGAAGGGTGTTACACTTAGCATAAAACTAGACATAATTAAGCATTTCGATCGTGGCGAACAAAGCAAGGACAAAGCGAGTTTGGCTTGTGGAGGCTGACAAAGATGATATGAAGAGGTTTTGACATCCCGTGACCAAGAACTGATAGATGAAGAGCTGATGCAATTGGAAGAGGAAAGGATAACAATCGAAACCGAATAAGTAATGATAAATTACGACTTTAATTTTGAAAGGGTACGTTAGTTTAGTGCATATTTGCAGAATGGTTTGAGTCCTTACAAAGGACTGTATGATAGAAAAATGCACGAGTCTCAGCAGTCAAGCAAGCCTTCCACATCAGCCACAGCAGATGAACCTCGACCTTCGACATTGAGGCGGGCAGACATAGGAGAAGATGAGCTGCCTGCCCTAATGGAAACAGGCGACGACGAGATGACACCTCAGTGTCCCACCACCCCAACCCCCAGGCCGCGGACAGATACCGATTCGCGGAGAATGCAGCGGTAGCCGGGAGGCACACAGCACATCTTTAAGAAAAAAGCCAAAATAAACATGCTAATTAATTAGGTGCCGCCCGGCACGTAATTGTCGTCCCAGATCAGAGGGGATTGCTGATTGCGTCGCCTCTGATCTGGGCCGACATTTACATGCTGGGTGGCACCTAATTAATTAGCATGTTTGTTTCAGCTTTTTTCTTGAAGATGTGCTGTGTGCCTCCCGGCTACCGCTGGACTCCTGCATGCTTCGCAGATCGGTATCAGTTCACTGGCTAGAGGGTGGGGGCCACTGCACCACCCAAACTCTGACGATTCAGCTTAACGCACCATCATCAGTGTGCTCACTGTCTTCCCGATTCCCGTAAGTGATACTACACTGTACATACATTATTTCTACTTTATATAGGCTGTGTATTTTGACGTGTTGTTTGGTATGATTTGGCAGCTTCATAGCTTAATGGTTACTGGAGGCTGCTTGCGCCGTGTTTCTGCCAACAGCGCTTGCGTGAGATTTTCACTACAGAGAACAGTTCAGGCAATGATTGTGGAAAAATATTTCTACTTTATATAGGCTGTGTATTTATCATATCATTCCTGCTTTTACTATATGTTACTGTTATTTTAGGTTTTATGTGTTATTTGGCATGATTTGGTAGGTTATTTTTGGGTTTGCAAACGCTCACAAAATTTTCCCATATAAATAAATGGTAATTGCTTCTTTGCTTTACGACATTCCGGCTTACGAACCATTTCATAGGAACGCTCTACTTTCGGATGGCGGGGGAAACCTGTAATACACTGAACAAGGGGAGAAGCTGGGGGAAGGGGAAAGGAGAGATAAAATCCCAGACCAGTTAAAAGAGAACAATTCTAAGAAATATCTTTCCAACCTGCTTAGAATATCGAAATTAGTCCAGGAAACTACCTATGTCACTCTAGCATTGATTGATTGATGTTAAAGGCCACCTGCCTCTTTTACAAGAAAATCCAACCTTGTCTATCCTTGCTGCAAAGATTGAAAGTCTTCAGGTCAAAGAAATAAAAAAATTAGATTTATTTGCAAAAAAAGTCCACAAGTTTCTTCATGCACAATTTTAATTGAGGAACAAACTACTGAATAGAATGACCCTAGTAGCCTTTTGCCTTGAAATGTTGTCAATTTCTTTGAAAATACTGCAGAACTTCCTAAACCATGGTTATTAATGCCACTTAATACCTCCTTTGGGACTAGAGGGGAAATTGTTTCAGAGGCAGTTCTTATATTGGTAATAAGAAGCAATGTGATCTGTAAAATGAAGCCAACACCCAAAATTTCTGGTCAATAAAATGTTCTCAGTATTGCAAGCTTTTACAATTTAAATGCAGTGGTATTTTGCTGTCCAGAAGCTGCAGTGGATAGCTATTCGAACATCTGATTTTTGAGTGAAAGATTTTGATATGTGAGCTTTAGAATAATACTTTCATTTGTTATTGTTTAAGCTCTGCCACTCAACATTAACATAGGCTTCAGTTTAAGGAGCCCAATAAATTGTTATTTATTCAGCAACATATAAAATTAATCTCTATCAGCTATGCAGAGTTATTATGCACAATGCAGCAGCAATATATTCTCTTGTAGCTGCTTACAGTTTTTTTAAGCCAAGTGGTGCAGCACTGAGTGATATAAGATCGTTCAACGAGTTTAACCTAGGAAAGGGAAGTACGTTATTTGGTTATCCTTGGAAAATTATAAAAACAAATTAGGAAATCGTTTTGATGAAATCCGATTTCTTTATCTACACTGGAAACTTGTTAAAACTTCCCCGACCCAGTAATGCAAATTCTAACTTTGTGGTTGATACTAAATGTAGATTTTGTTTTCGGCGTGAGGTCAGAAAGGGAGGAAGGGAACTATCAATACCAAAAAGGACAGCAGCAAATTCCAGTAGGAAATTTATAACATTGCAGTCTGGACAGATGAATTTTAGCACAGATAAATGCAAGGTGGCTTTGGAATACAAATGCTTCACCAAAACTTGCACCAACAGGTTAGCCCAACATTAGGAAAATTAATGCAAACACTAGGATTTGTTTTAAGATGAACTGAAATGGAAAATTAGGAAAGTTGTGCTAAACCTGTAGCAAACTTTAGATTTTACATGTTTTGCACCATTCTGTTTGCAGTATTACAAAAATAATTCTGAGTCAGTCGAGAAGGTGCAGGTAAGAATGATAACCAAAATTGTAAGAGTACATTTCGGGAAGGTAAAGATTGGGTCTCTTATCCCTCTAGTCCAAAGATCAGTGAGAATGCAGACCTTGCTACCACAGAGACTGATGAAATCAAATAGTATCAATACACTTAAGGAACACCGGACAAACCTCTGACGAAGAAGAGACTTGAGAGTGGTGCTGATAGATTCAGATGAAGGTAGTCAGGAAGAGTCTATAGGGCAAGGGCTCCCAACCATTTTTATGCCATGGACCAATACCATTAAGCAACGGGTCTGTGGACCCCAATTTGGGAATCCCTCTGCTAGCATGGGCGAGTTGAGGTCAATGGTTTCCCTGCCTTATGTCATTTGTAGTTAATGATAAAGACAGAAAATACTGGAAATGTTCAATAGATCAGGCTGTATTTGTGGAGAAAGGAACAGTTAATCATCGTGTCACAGTCATACAGCAGAAAAATAGGACCTTCAGCCAATATGGATGGAAATAAACTGCAACAGAAAGATCAGAGGACAATCTGATTCGCTCTTTCAATGAATTGGGAAAGTCACCATGGGCTGGAAAACACGTTTTGAGTTGTGTGGTTCTGCAGTAAACTCACGGAAATATATAGCACACAAACAGGCTACTCAGCCCACCAAATCTATGCTCACTATCGACCATCCATTCATATTAATCCCATTTCTTTTATTGAGGGTGGGGTGGGGCTGCAATTTGCATTTTACACTGTCAGCTAACCTGCCAAGTAGCTAATATTTGGGATGTGAGAGGAAATCAGATCACTAAAGGAAACCCATGTGCTCATAAGGAGAACATGCAAACTCTTTATAGATATCATTGAAGATCACAATTGAACCTAGGTTGCTAAGATTTGATCAGATCAGAATGTTTCTGCTGTACTTCCATGAAATATTTATTCTGTTTTGCTCCCATAGATGCTCCCAGCATTTACTGTTTTTATGTCAAACATCTAGCATCTGCAGTACCTATATTTGAACTAAAGATTAGTCTGCAGTGATCTGTGGGTTAACGCCCTCAGATAGAAAGGTCATTGGGACAACACAAGAATGATGTGGAAATGCTGATGACATTTTGTGCTTTCTTCTTAGGAACGTGAGTTCAGCTGGCGAGGAAGCCCGAAGAAGGATGAGAGAATGTGATGGTCTCACTGATGCTTTGTTGTTTGTGATTCAGTCGGCTCTGGGAAGCAGTGAGATTGACAGCAAGGTTTGCCTGATCTCAGATTTCTCTTTTCTAACATACGAAGGTGGACGTTTACAGATGGGCTGTTTGATGTCACTGAAATATTTTGCTTCCAAGAGATTCTTTGCTTCTCAAAATGTGTTGATATATTACCAAATGGAGAAAAAGCCTGTTAAGTCCTTGCCTTTAAAGTAGATTAGCAGTCTCCATTGAAGACCATGTCTTTTGAATTAAAGCTTCCTCCATTAAAAATGTTGTGAATGCAATAGAATGCTTTTGCACTGACTATTGCACATTTATTAATAGTAGAAGCTCAGAACACTTAAGATTAAGATTTAAGATTCATTTCTTACATCCATCTCACAACTTGAGGGAGTAAAAATCTTTAAGTTGCATCTCTGTCACTATGTACGAGCAATAAGGAGGGAAATGTGGGAGGATATTGCCCCAAACACTAAAAGTATGTATGTAACTTTTTTGTGTGTGTGTACGTACAGTCCGATATGCAATCAGATCAATGTGTATTGATAAATCTGATGGTGAAAGAAACTGTCCCGGAGCCTGTAGGTCCTGGCCTTAATGCTGTGGTACCGTTTGCCAGATGGTAGCAGCTGAAACAGTTTGTGGTTGGGTTGGGTGGAGTCCCTAATGATCCTCTGGGCCCTTTTTATGCACCTGCTGCTACAAATGGCCTGAAGAGAGGGAAGTTCACATCCATCGATGTGCTGGGCTGTTTGCGCCACTCTCTGAAGTGACCTGTGATTGAGAACCCTACTGTGTTGATTATCTACTCTTCGAAGCAATAAGTATCACAGTGTCAGATTGTTGGATATGTCTAGTGCTAATGGTCGTTCATATTATACAGAAGTAGAAAAGAATAACCAGCCATCCTGATTCCAATAATGCTAATGAATTCCAAGTATCAGGACCACTGGTAATTGTGATTTTGTCATCAGAGAAGAATAAATCCAGGCAAGGTTGCAGTAATTGAAGCTCAACTGTTTTGCAAAGAGCAGGTAACCTAAAGTCAAACACCTTTAGATTCAAGTGTGAGGTTGTGCAAAGCCTTCTTCATGAGGAAAGTTTTCCTTAATGTGCATGAGACTAGGCTTCAAAGAGTGGTTGACAATAGATCCCAATTCAAATGATGTCACACCCAGCAATTCAAGTGTCAGAAAATGTTTAACAACCTTAAAGGAGCAAACAAACCAACATAGCTGCACTTGGAATGCACAGGAGATTATGCCTGCTGTACAGCTGTTCAGATTTTCAGTCGATAGTTTTTCTCCAATCTCGTGATTCCTTATGGACATCGAAGGAGGCCATTTATAGGCCAGCTGTCAGAGCAATCCCAGGATTTTGTCATTACAAATCCCTATTCAGTGCTGGCATGCAGCCTAGAAATGGCACTTGTTTAATAGCATTGATCTGTGGTTTTCAATCTTTCTCTGGTCGTGGTCCACTTGTGACTTTCAGGTACCTCTGTTGTGCCCACCCTCCATAGACTCCGTTAGTTGCTATAGTATTTTTTGGTCAACTGTGCTAATTATTCTAGCATACAGTCAATACTTGTATTTTAACAGGTTATAAGTATTAATGTGTTAAATAAAATGTTACAGGTATATATGAAAAGTAAGACTATTTCTGAATAGGATGCTTTATATACAATATTCTTCCAACCAGCAACAAAAAGTGCTTAATATTGTTACTTCGAGTATTTAGTATGATCCTTGTGACTGATACAAACAAGTGAGAGAATCAGTAAGCATCAATGAATTGTAATAAGTATAATCTCATGTGAAAAAGTAACCGTATTGAATATGCATGTGAAAATAAAACTACCTTTTGAAGCAGTATTTTTTAAATAATTTAGCTTTTAGGCAAATATTTTTTAAAATATTGTTAAATTCTATGTCACAATAAAGAGTGTGTACTCACCAAGAAAAGCAAATTGAACTTCCTTTCAAAGTATGATGAGTATCAGGGATAATGGAAGTTGTACTGGTAGATAGTGATGCAGAGGTAGACTTCGTGTGTTCTCGCCTCTCTGTAGTTTAACCATTTAAGGCAGATGACCCTCCGGCATTAACGGCAGCCTTCATGTCGCGTTTTTAAGCATTATAACAGGGACAGGTCCGTGGAAGGAAAATAGAGCCAGCCTCCTGCTGCATATTCACTGACTGGCCTTGCTGCAGGCAGTCCTGCCCAATCTGCACTTTGTAATTTGGGAGGTGGATGTGGAGCGGGGCTTTGCGGGGAACCCTGCAGGATGTGAGCGGTGCGAGTAGGAGCAGAGATAAGGACTGACGTGCCACACGCACCTCCACCCCACCAACTTACACAGGCAAAAATGTTTTCCTGCATCATTGGCATCATCTAGCTTGTTTTCCCATTCATTTAATTGAGGGTTCCAAATAAATTAATGTTCACATATTCATGACTATTTTATTTACATATTTTCATAATATTTCATTAAAACCGATAACTTCTCATGGCCCATTCAAAAACTCCTGTGACCCCAGTTTCTAGTTTTTTATTTGTGGGCCAGACAATGTCTGACATGGGCCCCTGAGGAGCACGTGGCCCACATTGAGAACCATTGGCATTGATGATAGCTAGTAGGTATTGACAGGAAATGTAGACTTTATTTATCCCAGAAGTAGCTCATTGTATGATCCACCATTGTTCATCTCCTAGATCTGACAACTGGGCTCTGGCACATGACATTAACAGTTTAATCGCCTCACCTCTGCCCCTTCGTCCCACAGTACAAAATCCACACCAGCAGTTTACATCCCAACTCCATTAGTGGGAGTCAGGGACAATATTTCACCCCCACAGGAAATAATTTAATCAACAACTCACATGAATGCAAACCGATGTTAACAGTGGAAGCTGAACCTACGACTGCCCTTGGGCAGTCAGCAGAGATGTGAGGATGGGCTGCTGATGGCAACAAAGGAAATTGTTTGCACGCTTATAATGTCAATTTAATTTTGTCAGAATGAAGTGTTGCGTTTTAATAATCAAAGTGGTTTGGAATAAGACATGCCAGAATTTGCCATTATTTAATGACAATGCACTGCAAAGAATAGATGTACAGTTAAAAATGAGTATTCATGTAAACACGTTATAGCTTTGCAAGAAAAATCTTCACCATTTTTTGGCCATTAAACTCAGTATCAGGAAAATAAATCTTTTTATTACAAATGTATTCATTACTTTAACTCTACTGCCTTCACAATGCAAATCTACACAGATATGCAGTGAGTTAAACAACTTCTCAAAAATCATCCGAGATGGAAGCTTTCTTCAAGGTTTTTAATGAGACCTCCTACTTGTGAAACTGCAGAAAGTAAAATGCATATTAAATTCAATACAGAACCGCCGCTGCCTGAATATATTAATGCTGCCGATTATTCTCGCAGTCAGTGTTAACCAAAGTAATACACATACATACACAATGCTCCATAACTATGCCGTGTAAACACATGGCACAACAATATCTTAATAATGATAAACAATAAACATAATTATTTCCTTTCAAAATATACCTACTAAATATCTACCAATATTAACAAAAACTTAAAACTCACAGATATTGCTGTTTCAAAGGCAAATAAAGAGAGGATGGAGATGAATGTTATTCCATCATTCCCTTCAAATCGAATCAAAGTCAACCTGCGCAGGAAATGATACAAAAATTTGCATACGTACAGGGAAGTGATGTTCACCCAAAATGAACTGAGCTTCTCGAGGCCAGAGCATTAACTAAATGCAATTTTGAAAACTGATGCGGAAGCATTCTAGCTCTGATGCCCAGTGAAGTTTCACTAATGTTTAAGAAATCATTCAAAGAAAAATACTATACTAGAAATGGGTCTGTACACGAAAGCGAAATAAAAAAGGATTAATTTCAGTCTCCTTTGAAGAACCACCATTGCCACAATGTGTAAAATGACCTCATTCCATGCTGTATACTTCTGTAATGCAACATGATTCACTTTGTTCTTTGTTTTCATGCCACAGACGATTGAGAATTGTGTCTGTATCCTGAGGAACCTTTCTTATCGGCTGGCCGCAGAGACAGGCCAGGGACAGCAGATGGGAACAGACGAGTTTGACGGACTACTGTGCAGTGACAGCAACGGCAAGGATAGTGAGAGTTCCAGTTGTTGGGGCAAGAAGAAGAAGAAAAAGAAGGGCCAGAACCAGGTAATCAATGGCCTTTTAAACACAAGAAATTATGCAGGTGCTGCAATTCTTGAGCAACACACACAAAGTACTGGAGGAATTCAGCAAGTCAGGCACCATCTGTGCTGGGGAATAAACTGTCACTGTTTTGGGCTGAGACCCTTCATCGAGGTTGGGGGTGGGGGTGGGGGAAGAAGCCAGAATAAGAAGATGGAAGGAGGGGAATGAGTACAAGCTGGGGGGGGATGGGGAGGGTGAAGTGAAAAGTGAGTCTATGTGAGCACATGGTCAAAGAGGCAGAGAGCAGCAGAAGGGAAGCATTGAGAGTCTCACTGAACCGTTGAAAAGGGATTAAAATTTCTTCAAATACACATACGTCAAAGAGATTGCATTGGAGCAGTAAATCATGAATATAAGAGATTCTGCAGATGCTGATGACAGTCCTGATGAAGGTTCTCATTCCAAAATGTTGACTGTTTATTCCCCTCCATTAGTGTTGCCTAACTTGCTGAATTCCTCCAATGTTTTGCTTGTGAACTTTTCAATGCGCTGAGCTGCCCGACTGGGAGTAAGGTCAGTTCAGCTGGGAAGGAGGGAAAGGGAAGAGTATGAAGGGGAATTAATAGCATTTGCTGAGCAGTCAACCTGCTGAATTCACTCCTTTGAGTTAAGTCAGTCATTATATGTCAGTACAATGTGGTGCTTAAAATGGTGGGGGGGGGGGGGGGACTGACAATGTTCTTTAGGAAAAATTTGATCTTATTCTGCTGGCAAAATTTAGCAATAAAGTAACGGCCTACAGTAGAAAATCCACATTTCTTTAATACCAGCACAGAGATAAAGAAGGTTCAAATATTTTGATGATCTTTTGTGCTTCCAAGGTGTATTTCTACCCTTTTCAATTGAAAAATTGTTAATTTCTCAGTGATTGCTACGATCACTATAAATTCTAGTCATTTTCAAGACTTGGTAAAGTGGCTCTCATTACCTGTTGAAGGTCATCGTCCTAAAGCTTCAGTGGATATGTAAGATGGAAAATATTCACAAAATTTAATCTGGCGTTTTATGGACAGATACAGGTGAAATTAGCTGAAGATGCATGTCGTAATTACCTGAAGATCATTGTCCCAAAGCTTCTGTGGATATGTAAAATGGAAAGTATTCATAAAATTTAACCTGGGGTTTTATGGACAGATAGAGGGGAAATTAAATGGTGAATAAGATAAATAACAGAAAAAGAGAAAACACAAAATACTCCTGGAAGTAGTGGGTTGAGCATGAATGAGGAGCGTTAGTTAATTAGGACAGAAAACCAATAAATTCCCAGGACCTAATGACTTAACATGCCAATATATTGAAAAAGCTAGGTATGAAAAGAGTGGATGCACTGGGGGTTCTCTTGTAAAATTTTAGAATGGTTCTCACAGTTTGAGAGGTAGTAAATATAATTCCACTATTTATGAACAGAAAGAGAGAGAAAATTGAGAACTGCAGATGAGGTAGCTTACCGTCAGTATGTGGTAATATACTAGAATAAAGGAATTGGAGGCAGTGCACTTGCACTCTGCTACCTCCTGTACGTAATAAAGGGGCCGCTGAGTGTACGTTCATGGTCTCCTGCTGCTGTAGCCCATCCACTTCAACATTCGACGTGTTGTGCATTCAGAGATGCTCTTCTGCTCTGTTGTAACGCGTGGTTATTTAAGTTACTGTTGCCTTCCTGTCAGCTTGAACCTGTCTGGCCATTCTTCTCTGACCTCACTCATTGATGAGGAGTTTCTCACACCATTTTCTGTAAACTCTAGAGAATGTTGTGCGTGAAAATCCCAGGAGATCAGATTCTCAGATACTCAAACCACCCTGTCTCGCACCAACAGTCATCCCACAATCAAAGTAACTTAAATTTCACTTCTTCCTATTCTGATGTATGATCTAAACAATACCTGAACCTGTTGACCATGTCTGCATGCTTTTAAGCTTTTGAGTGTTGCTGCCACATGATTGGCTGATTAGGTATTTGCATCAACGAGCAGCTACCTAATAAAAGGCCACTGAGTCTAGAAAATAATAATACGACTAGACAGAGCCAACATGGACTAATGATAAAGAAATCATGCTTGACAAAAATGAGAGTTAATATTCAGGAGCCTTTGGATAAGGTGGCATTCAAAAGGTTATTAAACAAAATTAGAGCATGTGTGTTTCGGTAACGTATTGCTTTTGATTTAGTTAATGGACAGGAAAAAAAGGAATGAAAAGGTTGTTTTCTGATTGCAAATCTGCGACCAGTGGGTTGCTGCTGTAGGAGCAGGAGCAAACGTTCCAGATTGTCACAATCTATACTGCAGACTTGGATGAGTGGAGCAGGATTGCTTTGTGACAATGTGGGTTGTAAATGAGGGGGATGTACAGAAGCTTTAGGAGTAGATAGACAGCATAAGTGAATTGTTCAGAACACTTGCAGATTGAATATTATGTAGGAAAATATGAGGTCATCCTACTTGGCAGATTATTTCTTAACAGCTGCAAAGTTGAAAAGTGTTGGTGATCAGAGAATTCTGGGTGTCCTTGGGCATGAATCACTCAAAGGTCATTTGCAAGTACAGAAAGTAATTATGAAGGCAAGTGGTACATTGGTTCGATGGCAAAATAATTTGTGTGCAAGTGTAAAGATGTCTTTCTGCAATCATGGAGGAAATCCAACAATTTTCTCCAGGTTGTTTCCTGAGAAGAAGCAGACTACCCCATACTCTTGTGTGTTAAAGAATAAGAGCTGCTCTCATTGAAATATACAAAACCCTTATGATCATGTTGATTCGCAGAGCAATCACGAGAGGCCAAATTATCCATTCTTGCTTCTCTCTCTGATTTCCTTATTATCCTACACTATGAGGGAATGGCAATAATTTTTGGCCCTTCCCCTTAAATTTGTCACAAAATCTATTTATTAATCCTGGGAGGCCAGAACCTGTATGATAATGCATGGGAGAAATATAACATCTGCTACAGCTGTAAAACACCCTCAAAGGTCCCATATGAAGTAATTTCATGCTTGGCTTATTGGCAAAAGAACAAGAAAAACACAAGGAGATTTTTCTATGTGGAATAAACTGTGATGATCTAAAACACACTGCTGGGAAGGTTAATGAATGTGGGTCAAAAATAACATTCAGCAGGGAATTGGATATGTACTGTGGAATACAGAAACAAGAACAGATTGAGTCCCCCAAGCCTGTTTCACTTTTCTGCTGGATTATGGCTGATCTGTATCTTTATTCCACTTATCCACCATGGTTCTGTCTCTGTTGTTCTCTAGCATCGCAAAGGTCTGTAAAAAAAAACCTGAGTTTTATTTTCAATTTAAGCAGCTGTAGTTGCATCTTTAGGGTGAGAACTCCGTAAAAACAAAACACTCAGCCCAGTTTTTATCTCCTATTTCCCTACATATGAAGAATTCATGCTACATACCCTCTTCACTACCCTATCTACCTTGGTTGCATCTTTCAGGGAGTGCTGGGTTTGCTAACTGGAATGCTAGCAAACCCTACTGTACATGTCCTAGACCTATATGACTTTCTAAAGTGCTTTGCCTCATTGTTATTAGAATTAAATGCAATCTGCATATGTACTGTAAACTTAGATTAACATCCTCACTATCCACAACAGGCCAATTCTCATGTCATCTGCAAAATTTACTAATCATATCTCTTACATTCTGATCCACTGAGTAGAAAAAATTGTGACTTGTAACCTTGCTATGGGGTGGGGGGAACTTGCTCTCCCTCAGAGGAGGACAGGAGACAGAGAGCAAACACAGAACAATATTTGATTGTTGAGCAAGTTTGCACTTGAGTTTATTTCAGTTTGCAGAATTCATTCCTAAGTTGAAATCAAACCATCAAAAGAAAATTTTAAAGATGACAGTTGGCGTTTAATAGATAAGAAGTGATGGGAGGGTATCTTTGTGGACTGCACAATATAAATTGAAAATGTTCAGAGGGTGAGATTAGCAGAAGCAGTGTCTCTGTAGCAACTGGCTGGAAAAAGAAAATGAGCAGCAATCTTAAATCTTACAACTGCAGTAATGAAGCGTGTAAACTTCCTCAGTTATCAGAATGGTACAATACAGAAACACAGAAACAAGGCCAACACATCCACACCAACAAGTGGGCACCCCTCTGTATTAATGCCATCTCCCCGCATTTTCTTAAAGTGCACAGTGTTCTGACATTGTAGTATTAATACAAGGAAGGTATTTCAACAAACTATTTGTTTTTGCAAACAGTATACGCATGAGCACCATTCAACAAATGCTGCTCTTTGTTTTAAAGTACAGTGAAGCAGAGCAGTTTATCAGCCAGCAGTAAGTTACTCAAGCAGCAAAGCGGGTGTAGTAACTGAACTATTTTAGTGCTGTTTGTGAGGGATACAGGCTCTTTACCCCCACGAGGCCATGCTGACCAAAGTTCCCACCCAGTGTAACAAAATATATATTTTAACAATTCATCCCTTGTTCTTTTTTGATACAACAGCAAGAGATCTCCACAAACAAAGGAAGCGCATATTCAAGGTTATACAAAATTATTATTATTATTATTATTGTTCTGAGTTTGTCTACCTTGTGCATTGAATTAAATTCAGTTTAACTGGCTATTCCCTTCCCTGCCTTTACTGTGCCCCCAGCTATCCTGATTACAAAACACACTCTTGCTAGCCACTACTTTATCCTATGAGTTGCTTCTGTTCAGAACCCCAAGCCTCTTGTCAACCTAGGCTTTCAACCTTCAATGTAGCACCAGCAAATTTCCCTGCAAGGTTATTGGTCCACCTCTAATTAAAATTGCCTTTCTTGTGCAGGTTGCCTGTACCCCAGAAGAGATCCCGATAGTCCAAGAACTTTCTCATTTCAATCAAGCCCTACACGTGTACAATTCAGAAAGGGTCTCCCCTTATTGCCATAGCTTTCCATTCCTGGTGTTATCCCTGACTTATCTATGCCAATGGCTGTCTATGGTTTCACCCTTCTCTATACACATTCACTTGCATGAACTGGTCTAAATCCAGCTATGCAACCCTCAGTGATGTTGGCCACTATTTAAACAAAGGCCAAGAATCAGAAAATGAAATGATAGGGGAAATGCACAAGGTTAATTACTAACGGTGATCCTGTTGACCTGAGGAGATTAGCTCAGAGGAGTTCCTCATTAATAGCACACTTCAAGGGTTAGGAAACAGAATGAAGACACCACAGCCATTTATTTGAGAAAATATATAAAAGGTTCCTGCTTACATTCGAAAATGTTAACAAGGTTTTCCTCTGCCATTCACCCTTCAGCATCTTATATGAGGAACTGCACCTGCAAACCATTGGGTCCAATCGCACAGGCTTTGCATCATGCAGCATTACAGCTTGGAATCAGGTCCTTTAGTCCACAAAGACTGTGTCAATCATCAAGTGTTCATTGGTATCCATTTAAAAAAATCTCCAAAACATTGCCACAAATTCTATCTCCTCCCTCCCCACCCCAAATTGGTTCTACTGCAACCTGTACACATAGGGCAGTTTCCTGTGGTCAGCTAACCTAAAAAGCTACAAGTGGGAGGAATCTGCAGCACCAAGAAGAAAGCTACACAGTCACTGGGGAACCATGCCATAGTGGAGGGAGCCACAAATGGTGTGAGCGGAGTTGATGGAGCTTGAGGGAAACTCCCTATCCGAGAGAGATATGTTTATAAACATGCAACCTAATTGCATGGGCTGCGATCTACTGAAGCAGGTTGCCTTTAAGGATCATTTGAACTGGCCTCGCAATTTTGTGATGATCTATTTTTGCATGCGAGGCCTAGGACAACTGTGTGTCATTTTGAATCCATGATGTCATGCACAGTCAAGTGCATCATATGACTGAAAAGCCCAGATACAAAATTGAAAACTTTGTGATATGTTAGACAAGACTTGGAAGTCAGTTTTCCAATGGGATCTGTCTTATCATATGCTGCATGTTAGAATTTCTGGGCCTTTGCCTTTCTACAACAGGTAGTGAGTTCAGCCCAGTACATCACAGGTAAAGCCCTCCCAACCATTAAGCACATGAACATGAAATGCTATTGTAGGAAAGTAACATCCATCATCAGAGATCCTCACTGCCCAGGCCATGCTCTTTTATCACTGCTCTATCAGGTAGAAGATACAGGAGCCTCAGGACTCACAACACCAATCAGGAACAGTTATTACCCCTCAACCATCTGGCTGTTGAATAAAAGGGGATAACTACAATCACTTGCCTGTCCATTGAGATGTTCCCACAACCAATGATCTCTCTTTAAAGACTCTTTATCATGTTATTTCATGTTCTCATTATTTATTGCTATTTATTTATATTTGCATTCGCACAATTTGTTGTCTTCTGGTTGATCTTTCATTGATCCTGTTATAGTTACTAATATATAGATCTGCTAAGTATGCCCACAGAAAAAAGAATCTCAGGGTTGTACATGGTGACATATATGTGATAATAAAATTTACTTTGAACTTTGAATTTTTGATCATACATCCCAATGATGGCTGACCAACCACAGTCACACCAAAAATACTTTTGAAAGGGAAAAGTGTAGTTCTCCCAGTATCCTGGCATTTTTCTCATTTAAACAACATTTCTAGTTACTACCTTGTAAGTTCACATGGGGGTTTGTTATGTGCAGTTTGCCTGCTACATATCCTTATGAATTGCATAAACCGTCTGTACTGCAACATGCTTCATTGGTTTTGAAAGGCTTTTGAAGATCCTGTGGTTCTGAAATGCGCAATATTCTACACCTTCAAGATGTTTGTGGTAAATTACAATCAAAATAATTGAATTCCCTGCAAGTTGGGAGAAAACATGATCCTTACAATTTTGTTCAGCGTGGAAATGTGGAAGGAGGTTAAAAGGACTTCTCTGAAAGAGAGAATACGTCAAATGATACAAAAAAATTTAAAAGTTAAGGGGAATGGGCTGGAGCGTGACATCATTTGTCTCCACATCTCAATTGTTGATGCGAAATAGGTTATAAGTTCTGACTTTGTCAACAGCAACAAGATTTTTTAAAAAAGGCAGCTCACAATTTAGGAAACAACAAGGATAGGACAGTTTATTCAATAGCAGTTTATGAACAAAATGTTTCAAATGATTTAGACAGATTTTATGGAAAAATCTTGGGCAGAGCAGTTAGGAAAGTAAATTCAAGAAGCAGATAACAAATGGGCAGATAATGAAACATTATTCACAAATATGAAGGAGAGTCTGCAACAGTGATACATATATCTGGCTTGAACAGTGACATTAGCCATGGGCAAAAGGAAGATTGCTCCAGTTCGAGTAGTGCTTCAGACTTAAGGTTATCTTTCTTGTTTACAAATTTCTCAATGCCTTTGCTCTCCACAGGCTTTGCAAACTATAAATCTCTACAATTTTCCAAAACCCTGTATACCATTTAAAATCAGCTGCTTCGCCAGCTGATTTCATCACACTCTTGATGTCTTATTATGGGGTTCAGTATCAAATACTCTTTTGGAACACCTTAGGATCTCTTACTGTGTTCAAGGTGCTGCATAAATATTAATTATATCTAATCATCTAACAAGAATATTAACCATCTAACCAGAATCTAATCTGCTGCCCTTGGCAACCATTGACATTTCTATTGCCAAGTCCTCCAGTGAAGCCACCTGGAGGTCACCATTGACCAAAAGCTCGACTGGACCAGGCTGCAAGAGCAGGTCAGAGGCCCAGCATCCTGAAGCATATGTTTTACTTCTTAACACACCCAGGTTGTTCCAGGATTTGCAGGACTCAAATTAGGAGCGTGAAGGAAAACTTTGCACTGGCCTGGATGGGTGCTTAACACTAGGGCAAGAAAGAAAATTAGCCATCCACGCCACCAACAGTGCATAGTGGCTGCAGTGTGTATCATCTACAAAATGTATTGCATTTTATTCATCCTGCTTATCCCCTTAAACAAACGTATAACCTGTACTGCCAGGAGAACAAAGGCAGGATCTACATAGGAACATCGCCATCTGCAGCTTCTCCTCAGAGTTATACCCACTCTTGACTTAGAAATATATTCACTGTGCTTTTTCATTCATGAGTCTAAACCTTGAGTCTCCGACCCAGTCCCACTGAGTGTATATAGTCACCAGACAACTGTAGTGGTTCAATAAAATGGCTCATCGCCATTTTAATAAGGGGAGTTGGGAAAGGGCAATAAATACAGTATTTGTCTTGCTAGTACAGACCCTCTTCGGGTTATGACAGGTTTCCGCTCCCAAAAACTGTTCATAACACGAACAGTTTAGAAATTGCTAATGCTATCCAGCAACGTACTTAAATGAAAGCATAGGCCAAACAAGGGCAACGTGCAGTTAAGCCGATCATTCAGGTATTGCTGTGAATGGAAGGTCCCTGCAACAGCCACAAATCCATCCCGTCAGTCTTCCAAGTGCTTGTTTGTATCCATGGGCTGTTCCTAAGTTAGGCATTTGTAAAGTGGAGGCACATAAATCCTGAAAATAATTTTTTGAGAAAGAAGTTAATTATGCTGTGCAGGGTTTAGCAAATGAGCTAGTCAGGTGTACAAAAACACATGTTGCCTTTGTCAAATGCTGTTGGGACAAAATAGAAAATGGAGAAACATATTGTGGCATTCATTAGGAGAATTCAGGTTTGTTCAGTGTATTTAAAACAGAAAAAAAAGTAAAACAGATATCTGGCTTGTTAAAGGTGAGAGAGCTGTCTGGAAACAACAATAGCTGTGTGTCAACCCATTGAAAAGTGTTCATCAGTATTCACAGCAGAGGAGTTGACTGGTGTTGCCAAGTCTGTAAACAAGTTGTCAGGGGATACCTTGAGGTAAGCAACAAAGAAGGTCTTCTCAAAGGACGTGGAAATCAGAGCCATTGATGGTTCACACAGCATCAAACCCAAATGGAGCAAGTCCAATAAAATCAGTGCCAGAAGGACCAATCTGTCTGAAACGTTGAGCTTTTCTTTTCACTGCAGTTGAAGCATGAGTTAAAGCATCTCATAGGAAGTGTTAGGTTGTTATTGATTCGGGCAAGGTCAGTTATCTAGAATTTTGTTTCTACTTGAGAATATCACGTTAGAAGTTGACTCCTATTCCCTCCCAACACTCTACTCTCTAATGTCCCAGACCATCTCAAAGATGCAACAAATGCACTGGACATATACTCTTGAGATTTGTTTGTCTGTTATGTGCCGTGTCACTCTTGAGATTAACAGAACTAAACAGAGTGAATTTTACCCCAGAATACATGGTAGAGCTAAGGGGGAATTCTAATGTCTGGAAGGTATTTTTTAAACAAAAGTTGCATCCAGTAGGATAAACTAATAATGATACCATCCAATTTCAAGTAACACGCCATGTAGATTATAATTAAGATCATCAGTAGTCTTCAGTTCTGCTATGGCTGTGGGAGAGCAGAGAATTGGACAATGGCAATAGATGCAATTTACTTCCCATACTAAAACATACATTATGTATGACTTTAATGTTGCCATTGTGATTCTTTTGTCACATTTCCAATGCAAAGTATTTTTCAGTTGTGATACTGAGGTCCCAGGAGATTGCTCAAGTGGAAGACCCCCCAGCAATACCTGAAGAGCTGCAGAGTTCTGCCAACATTATTTCCTCAACCAGATCCAACAAAAAAAATCAACTGGTTATTTAGCTTATTGCTGTTTATAGGCCTTTGCTTAATAGATGCAGAGTTTGCCTGCAACTGACACTGACGACATTTCGACAGTACCTTATCAGTTGCAAAGCACTGGAGAAATCCTGGGAATTTAAAAGATGTTTGACAAGTGAAGGCACTCTGTGCTTTCCTCTCTCTCTCTACTTTCAGATTGTAATTACACTTTTCCATCAGTAGTGCTGCTGTCATTTTCGCCTCTGGTGAGAAGCTGAAGCCGTGCTTAACTATAACATTATAAAGCGTTATATTCACTTTCTCATTAAGCAAGTTATCACATGTGCATAAGTCTGTGAGCTTGTTACAATACAGTGCTACGGCTGAACAGAATATAGTGAGAAGTAAAGATGTGGATTTCTAGAACACCTTTTGAAGCTCCTGGGTATTACCACTGATCCATCGTGTATTGTTTCCTCGTATGGAATACCCTAGCAGCCAAATGGTGTGAGCCCCCTAGCTTCCGCCTAACCACCAGTTTGTTAGCAATCAGTGTGACGGCTCAAGCATCAATGAAAATGACATGAAAACTCGATCCTTTTGGAGTCAGGAGAAGGACACAAACGCATACTGCAAAAAGAGTAACAAATGTAAATTGGAGGGAAGAAAGCTAAATTCTAAACTCTAGGAAGCTGAGGACCCTGTTGAACTTTGATGCATGCTGTGTATAATGTGTTTTAACACTGAAGCTAGACAGCTTGCTGCTGCTTCTGACAGACCGTGTTCTCATCTGTGCTGGGCCAATGTGTGGGAGGTAGAAGCTATATTAAAGGGGGGAAACTGCCTATAGACAAACGTCTATAGATTGTGACAAGAATACACATAGATTAAGATGTAGCTGGCCTGGGCTGGCACCAGTGGAATCAGCAGTTGGTCTGCCACCTGTCTTCAGGAGAGAGAGAGATAAGGAAAACAAGGATCTCAGATGACATCACAAAGGACTCGCCCGAAAGCTGACTGCGAAGGTCTGTGTGGAAGCCTTGAATATTCATTCATTTTGCTCTCTCTCTCCTTCCCCCACACTGTCCATCTCCCACGGCAGCGATTACTGCGACCTGAACTGAACTTTGCGTCACTTTGAAACTGGTCATTTACCCCTAGACAACGATAGAGCTTGATTGATCCTGTTATCTTAATTCTGTGCACATGTGTGTTTATCATTGCTGAACTGTTGCATTTATTATCCTTTTGATTAGAGTACTGTGTTGCTTGTTTCTTTAATAAAACTTTCTTAGTTCTAGTAATCCAGACTCCAGCTGAGTGATCCATTTCTGCTGGTTTTGCAACCCAGTTACGGGGTACGTAACAAGATGCATAGTGGAGAGTATCCTAACTAGTTGCATCATGGCCTGGTGGGTTATCACCAATGCCAAGGAGTGGAAAAGGCTACAGAAAGTGATTGATTCAGCCCAATTCATTATCATTGAGCACACTTACATGGAGTGCTACCACAGGACGTTAGCATCTATTATCAAAGATCTCAACCATCCAGATCCTGCCCTCTGCTCTGTACTATCAATGGACAGGAGGTACAGAAGCCTTAGATCTCACACCACTAGGCTCAGGAGGAGATTACAACCATCAGGCTCCTGAACCTTCATTCACCACTACTCCAAACTGATTCTACGACCTACAGACTCACTTTGAAAGATTTCTTCCAACACCTGTTCTCAGTATTATTCTTACTCTCACAGCTTGTCTTTTTTTTGTACATCAGTTGCTTGTCAGTCTTTGTTTTTTGTAAAATTTTATTGCATTTCTTTTTTTCCTGTAAACGTTTACAAGAAAATGAATCTTAAGGTAGTATATGGTAACATATACAGTGCACTTAAGCTTAAAATGTACGCCAAGTTTGCCTGCAATGCTGCAGGCTTTGCAAGCTTGCCGCAGAAACCTCATCAGAGTCGTGATGAAATCAGCTACAGATGTGTCCAGACGGGATTTCTAAGTGATGAGAAACAATCTGGAAATGGTCATTACCAAGTTTCACTTGTGGTTAACAAACAGGCTGCACAGTTTTATTTCTAAACACACCTTTCATTACATGCTTGAATGGTTGAGGTGAGGGCTGCTGTTTACATTCAAAAATCCAGTCCCACCATAGGTTTTTGTATTAGACCCAAAATCCACAGCACCAATTTAGGCTGCAACAACCATTAAAGAAGATGGCCTGGGACCATTATTCACATCAGCTTGCAAAAAAAACTTTGCAAGCACTTAAGATTTTAAACAGATTCACTTATCGCACAGCTAGGTGGGAAACTTAATTTCATGCCCCATGAAAATCCATTTTATTTTCCCCCAGATGGTTAAATTGCACATTTTAAAAAATTCAGAAAGGTGATTGGAAAATCCAGATAAAGGTCGGGGCAATTTACAATAAAAGAAGAAATCTGCCGTCTGTTTACGTGTGACATAGGGCAACAGTGGCCCTTAGACAAATCCAAGTCAGTCCAGGCCAAGAAGTGAACCTTTACACACACACATCTTGTGCTTATAATAATTGCTTTTCTTTCCATTACAACACAAGCAAAATGTGAAGAACTTTGCAGGTACATGGGTCACTTCACACATTGCTGGCAGCAGACAGAGCAGTGACGGAGTGTTTTTCTCCCAAAGCATTTATCACTGTCTGTACTGATGTGCAATAGGGAAACCTCAGCCTTTACCCTCACCCAAACAAAAATCAGAAAGCGAGTTCCATTTGTCATTATTTTTATGCTCAGCACACGATGAAAGAAATAAATATTAGGATGGGAAAGACCATCCAGTTCACCAAGCTTCCCCTGTACTTCTACTGTTTGTAGCATCATGATAACACACCATCTGCCCCAAGCTCCTCCACAACCAGCACCCGTGTGATTTATTGGAAAAGACAAGATCTACAGGCCAATGAGGGAAGAGGCATTCTTTAAAATAAATGGAGAAAATGATGGAAATACCCAACGGGTCAGACTGCATCTGTGCAGAGGGAAACACAGTGATCTTTCAACATTCTTCATGGTTCATTTTGGTTGTTCAGTTGATAGTGGAGAATTACCTTAAGTACCTGTCAAAATGGTTCAAATGATACCATTTATTATCAGAGAATGTATGCAATAAACAACCTGAAATAATTGTCTTCGCAGACATTGATGAAAAACAGAACCCCAAAAGAATGAATGACAGAAAAATGGTAGCACCCCAAAGCCTCCCCCTTTCCCCCTCCCTCCACAAGCAGCAGTAAGCATCATTGCATCAACCTTCCCCCCTTCACCTGTTTCAGTAAAAAGCATCAGTGCCCATCACCCACCTAGCATTAGCAAAGCACCCAAAGAGAGACCATAGAAACATAGAAAATAGGTGCAGGAGTAGGTCATTCGGCCTTCGAGCCTGCACCGCCATTCAGTATGATCATGGCTGATCATCCAACTCAGAACCCTGTACCAGCCTTCCCTCCATACCCCCTGATCCCTTTAGCCACAAGGGCCATATCTAACTCCCTCTTAAATATTGCCAATGAACTGGCCTCAACTGTTTCCTGTGGCAGAGAATTCCACAGATTCACCACTCTATGTGTGAAGAAGTTTTTCCTCATCTAGGTCCTAAAAGGCTTCCCCTTTATCCTTAAACTGTGACCCCTCGTTGTGGACTTCCCCAACATTGGGAACAATCTTCCCACATCTAGCCTGTCCAATCCCTTTAGAATTTTATACGTTTCAATAAGATCCCCCCTCAATCTTCTAAATTCCAACGAGTGAAAGCCAAGTCGATCCAGTCTTTCATCATATGAAAGTCCTGCCATCCCAGGAATCAATCTGCATGGTCTGTAGTCATCAAAAACTATTGTTTACGCAACAGTTCAACATGCCAGAGGCTGTCTGTCTGTGTCTCTGTCTTTGTCTGTCTGTCTGTCTCTCTCACTCACTCTCACTCACCCTCTCTCCCCCCCCCTCTCTCTCTCTCTCTCACGAACAGGACAGTGAGATATCACCCATTTTCACAGCAAAAAGGGAGACTAAAAGTTGCTGTTATGGTATTACAGTCTGACGTGTTGCTTTTTATTCCGAGAATCCCGACTCGAGAATCAGCAGCAAACTCTTCCCCCACTGAGAGAAAGAGGGAGAATGCGCGACCACTTGACTACAGACTTCCATCCATAGAATCATCGCAGCAAAACCCTGCCGTTCGTTGTCCCGCAATGCCTCAGTCTACAACTAATGGGTCACTAATGCCATTTAGGAGAGGAAGCCAACCGGGCTGTAAATTGTTCTGTGTGGTGTGATGATTGTGAACCCTGAGCAGTACAATTTCTATGTTCAGAAAGGAAAATCAGTGACTTGCCACGTGTGCCTTGAAGACCATAGTTTTCCTCATGGTCAGCCCTATGCATGGACGATCCAGATAGTGTGAAATGCATGCCTTATATCACCTCCCTAATTTTGTCCATGCCCCAGAAACGTGACAGGGCATCGTGCAGACACTGGCCTTTTCAATATTTAGAGCATTCTTTGTAATTTCTTGAAAGGAGCCTGACAGTGGAGGTCCCAGTCTTGAAATCCTGAGTTCAGAGTCTCCTCTGAAAGATCTAAGGTAGGAACACCACCTGGCAGCTCTCCCTCTGGTATCTCCTAAACATATTTCCTATCTGCCTCAGCTGACCTCTTGCCATGCCCTTCCTGGGGTTATCCGTGATCCCTGCAATTTCCTGACCTCCAGCCTCATAATACTGGCCCAATCTATAGCATCTGATTTTCCACCATATACTTTTCATGCAGTTGATCCTGGGGATACCCTGTTGTAAAAACAGAGCATGCTGGAAACACTCAGCAGGTTAGGCGGCATCTGAGGAAAGAGAAACAGTTAACATTTCAGGTCTGAGATCCTTCATTGGAACTGGAAAAGAGGGATGAAAAAATTTAATGTCAATTTCACAGAAAACCAGGGAGTGTAGAATAGAACAAGGGAACTATCTGTGACAGGATAAAGACAAGATTATCATGGAGATGATTTGTAAGGGCTGTCTGGCAAATGAATTAATCAGGAAGTAGAGAGTGATAGGACAGGCAAAAATGAACAATACTTTGCTAAAAAGTAGGGCTGTAAGATGTACTCAGATCAAGTATATTAAAGTGTAGCCAAATGGACGACTTGCCGCAGAAATGGCCAGTTTTGATACAGACAAAGAAAGTGAGTTACAAGTTGGAGAATTCACTGGAAGGTTACAGTGTGCCAGGTGGGAGAGGTGTTGTTTGTCAGGCTTGTGTTATTGCGATGGAGGCCACAGATACGTGGCCTCTGTCAGTGTGGGAATAGTATGGAGAATTCAAGTGGTAGGCAGCAGGACGGTCACCCTAGTCTGCTCTTCTGCCTCTCCCACCCCCACCCTCGCTCCGTCCTACTGCTGTTAGGGAATGCAGCACCTATCTATTTATCTCTTCCCTCTTCACCATCCTGGAACCCAACCTGTCTTTCAAGATGAAGCAATGATTCACTTCTTTCAATTTAGTCTACCACAATCATTGCTTGCAAACTGCTCTGATAACTGGAGAAACCAGTTGTAGATTGGGCAATTATTTCCTGGAGACCAGCATTCAGTGTGCATGTGACTTTCATCCCATATCATTCTAGTTGACTCCTAACTGCTCACTAATGTGGTGTAACAAGGCACTGTGTTGCATTGGTACACAGGATTTCACTTGCAGGCATCAGACCCAGAAAACTGCACTATTGATCTTGCAGATTTGAGCTTAAATCCCACTCTGACAACTTGAGAATTTAAGTTCAAGTCATTAGCTTTATTTCTAAAATACTTAATTGGCTTTTAAGCAATTGTAAACATTATACTGTTCTGAAAGATGCTATTTAAATGCAGCCTCATCTTTGACTTTGATTCCGTGATTATTAGAGCAGAGACTTAGCTTTATCAGTTCTACTCCTCCTGTGAAAAAAAAACTTATCCCTAGCTCTCAGCTTGATAAATAATGGTAACGCAAAGTGAGGATGAAGCAATTCTCCTGCAAAGGTTTATAAAGATAACATGCATCTACATATAGCAGGCTGTCTTCTGTTGCTGTACCATTCTTATTCATCTGTATCTGAATAGAGCCTCTTTAATATATCTTCTATTGTCTGCACAGACAGGAAAATAAAGATACACAAGAATGGGTTGTGCAGATAATTTTATCGGTAAAAATGTTCCTCTGAGAATATCTGTATTGCATTAAAAATTCTTAACATGAGTAAACGAGATTTGTTTTTCTTTGAGAACTTGTTTTAGTTTGTTCCTACGAAGACAGCTAATGAGATAATTCACAGCTGAGCCAATCATTAGTGAGATACTGTCTGTTTCACTGGTAAATGTACAAATCACATTGTGGGAAAGATAATACTGAGCATGCTACCTTATGCAATGGAGGAGATACTAGCTGCACAATATCAACTCAGCAGCCCACCTTACATCCCTCTCAGCTCAAGGAGGCATCATTTTAAAATTAGTATACAGCAGTGATGTTGGAAAGCTTCCTTCACACAAATGGCAATGGAAATTTGCAACCAAGTGCTCCAGAGAACTATTGCTGCCTAGTCAACTGAAAATCTCAAAACCGAGACTGGTAGATTTTTCTTAGACTTTTGGAACAATGGCAACTAAGTAGATTTAATTAAAATTAAACAATAAACTTAAATGAATAGCAGAGGTGGCACAAGGTATGAATGATTAACCCCTGATCCTGTGCTCTCTGTTTCTATTCTCCCAAAATACCATAAGACATGGGAACAGAAGTAGGCCATTTGGCACAAATCCACCATTTCATCAAGATTGATCCATTTTCCTCTCAGCCCCAATCTCCTGACTTCTCCCTGTCTCCCTTCATGCCCTGACTAATGAAGAACCTATCAACTTCTGCCTTAAATATACCCAATGTCTTGGCCTCCACAGCCACCTGTAGCAATAAATTCCACAGATTCACCACTCCCTGGCTAAAGAACTACCTCTTCATCTCCATTCTAAATGGACATCCCTTATCCCTCTATTCTGAGGCTGTGTCCTCCGGAGTTAGATTCCCCCACCATAGAAAACATCGTCTCTACATCCACTCTATCAGGTTTTTCAACATTCAATAGGTTTCACAGGCAATGGGAATGTATGTATAATCCTCCAGCTTTAATTGTGATGGCAGAAGGGACTTGATCTTAAACAACACACCTATATATTATTTTGTGTAGTCACCTGAACAGAATTTTTTTTTTGTTTTGCTTAACACCATGAGATCTTGTGTGCCTTTCATGGACCTGACTGGGTGATGAGATCAGGGGGCATCCTGGAGGTCTTTAGAGAGATGCTGCAGGCAATGTAGACCAGCTGTTGAAGTGAAATTGGGAACTGCTGCAACAAATAGATGCAAGCATTCTTTAAATGAAGTGTAAATGATTGTTGCTTTCTTTTACTCTGAGTTTCCATGTCATGGCATGTTTTGGCTGGACCGTTGGACAATTTCTAAAGAGAATCTTGTTTCCATCCTTGACCCAATTTGTCAAGATTGTGTTGCAGCAGCTGAGCAATCATCATCCAAAATTCTGCTCATTCCCAGAGGGCAATTTGTTCTCTGTTGTGGAAAGAATGGGAATTTCAGATCCCAGTGAATGCAGAGTTATGAATGGGTTATTTTTACATACAGAATTGGTCTGTGAGGATTATAAAGGTTCTGCAGTAGATGAAAGATTCTTTGCTGCCATTTCATCTTAAATTTCTTGAATGCACTGACTTTTTCCCCCCGTTCTTTTCCTTTCCTAGTGGGATGGTGTTGGACCTCTCCCAGAGGCAACAGATCCACCAAAGGGGATACAGCTCCTGTGGCATCCCTCTATAGTCAAACCCTACCTCACACTTTTGTCAGAATGCTCAAATCCGGATACTCTCGAAGGAGCGGCAGGAGCCTTACAGAACCTGGCTGCAGGGAGCTGGAAGGTAAGACCACAAAGTCAGTGCTTGCATGCCTAGCTTTATTTGTTCTTTATATCACTGGAATATCATGAGACAAAAGAGTTGTGCAGGAAAACTAGGGTTGAATTCTCTCGAGTATAGAAGATTAACAGATGATCCAGTTGAGTCATGAAGAAAATTTAGAAGAGCTGATAGAGAGAAACCTTTAATAATGGGCAGGTCTAACACAAGAAACTTTATTTGAATCAGGTGTATGGTCAAGAAGCAACACTTGCATTGAGCACTGGGGGTATAAGAAACACTTTGTCATGAAAAGTTGTTAAGGCATGAGGAGGGGTTGAAGTTTACAATCTCACGAAGATAATTAGTTTTTAATGCACGAGAGTATGTAACAAAAATATTTAAAAATTTGTTATTTTCTAATTCAGCAGCAAGAAGAGTCCTCAAAGGTGACACTTTATATGGGTTAAAGGTTATCAGAAATTATTTTATTAAAGTTATATGAAGTCTACAGGACAAAAGACAGAAGAATGATTGAAATAGTAAAAGAGACAAAATAATAGTTATGAACCGATCACTGGGGGTCCTGTGTCTTCTTCCTGATAACTGCAGTGAGAACAAAGCATCAGGTCCCTGATGATGGCTGCTGCTTTCCTGCAACAGTGTTTCATGTTGATGTGCTCAATGGTGGGGAGGGCTTTATTCGTGATGGACTGGGCCATATCCAGAACTTTTAGGAATTTCCATTCAAGGGCATTGGTGCTTCCATAGCAGGCTGAGATGCGGCCAGTCAACATACTTTCCACCGCACATCCATAGAACTTCGTCAAAGTTTTAGATGTCATGCCGAATCTTCAAAAACTCTTAAGGAGGTGGATGTGCTGCTGTGCTTTCTTCAAAATTGTACTTACGTGCTGAACCCAGGACAGATCCTCTTAAATGACAACACCGAGGAAGTTAAAGATGCTGACCTTCTCCATCTCTCATCCCCCAGTGAGGACTGGCTCCTGGATCTCTGGTTTCCTCCTTCTGAAGTCAGTTATCAGCTCCTGGTCTTGCTGACATTGAGTAAGGGGTTGTC
Source organism: Mobula birostris (assembly GCF_030028105.1). Taxonomy (NCBI): domain Eukaryota; kingdom Metazoa; phylum Chordata; class Chondrichthyes; order Myliobatiformes; family Myliobatidae; genus Mobula; species Mobula birostris. The sequence goes on along the minus strand of NC_092388.1, from coordinate 42,959,638 downwards.
ACTGTGGCATCGCTCAGCCAGACTGAAAATCTCCCTGCTATATGCTGATTCATCACCACCTTTAATTCGGCATACAATAGTGGTGCCTTCAGCAAACTTAAATGTGGCATTAGAGCTGTGCTTAACCATGCAGTCGTAAGTGTAAAGCTGGTAGAGCTGGCGACTAGGCACACAACCTCGTGGTGCACCTGTGCTGATGGAGATTGTGGAGGAGATGTTGTTGCCAATCTGAACTGACTGGAGTCTGTAAGTGAGTCTTTTCCCCCTCCCTCTCTCTTTCTCTCACCCCACTTCTCTCCCCTCCCTCTCTCCCTTCCTATCCCTTTCTCCAACCCTTTCTCTCCCTCTCACTCTATCTCTCCCTTTCCCTTGCCCTCAGCCTTTACCTCTTTCTCACTCTCCTCTTCTCTCTCTTTCCTTCTTTCCCTTATTCACTCCTTGACTCGTTATCTCCTTGCCTCTCTCTCTGTCTTTCTCTCCTCACCTCTTCTCTCCCGTCTCCCAGGTCTCAGCATGAGTCACAAGCTAGCCTAAGAAAAGATTCCCCTTGCACAAAGAAGGTGTCCCTTTTTATACCCTTCAGGACTACTTTAAAAATCTAACATCGTTTTTAACCCCAATACTTTTCCATCCCCTACTGGTACCAGCCTGTGCCTTCTTACCTGTTGCAACCTTTGGCCTAGGCACATGGCTTAGAAACAGAGACAACAGGTCTGTAAGGAGGAAGGCATTCTTCACCAGTATTTAATCTCAAGGATGTGCAATCATGCAGATCTCCAGACTATCACCTCATTCCAGGCTGACACCATTTTGTCTTACAAACTTCCATTTTGTGTTACACATTTATCATATACCACAGAGGAGTCAAATTTAACTCTTTCCTTACAGAATACTAAGGTTGGTAAATGAAGTTAAGATATAGTCTGCAAGTCATTATTGGAATGAACTTGAAGGAGTAAGTAGTTTACTCTTGTACCTTTACCCCAAACAATAAATGAGTAAAACTCTCAAGATATTATAAACAATTTATTGACTAATTCCTTATATCTAATAAGTGCTCAATTTATCTCTTTCCTTGTGCATATTTCCCTCTGAATCAGGAGGATTAGATGCAGTTTATAATAGTGGCCCGAGCACCAGATTCCAGTATCTCACAAAAGTGTTGTAAGCTACAATTTTAATCAACTTGGGATAATGACCTGGAAGGCCATGTACCTATGTCTGCCAGTGATTTATAATTAGTCGCTGTGATTAGTGATGCATGAAGGAAGCATACAGATAAAGTGAAGGGAAAAAGTATGGATTATAGCTTGCAATTTAAGTGAATTAAAAATGAATTCACCAGATTATTTTTGAATGGGGAGAAACTCGAAGCTGAGGATATTCCTTTTATATAACAGGAAAATGTCATGTATTTACTATGTATACGCACTAAGTAACCAAAAAGGCCAAAATGTTGTTCTATATATTTGATAAAATACGAAAGTTGCAAAGATATACAATATCTTTACAAACCCCTGATCAGGTGACACTGTCGAGCAAATTGATGGAAAACCAGCACCCACAACAATCAAACAGCAGGAACCATCTACCACAGGGGTCCCCAATCTTTTTTATGCCATGTACCAATAATACCATTAAGTAAGGGTTCTGTGGGCCCCAGGTTGTTAACCCCTGATCTAGCAGAATGTTGCAGCCCAATGGTTAAGTAATGCCCAGAAATTCCACAAACACAGGTATTGTTTGATGGGGACATCCAGCTGTAATGAAGAAATTGAGAGGTTAATATAAAGCAGATGTTGGAAATCTGAAATAAAAAATGGAAAATGCAACGTCAGTTAGCCTCTGTGGGACAAGTAACAGAGTTAACGTTTCAAAGCTTATTTTCCCTGAAAAGTTAATTTTGTGACTGTCTTCTTTCATGAATAAATGATGATAATGTATCGAAGAACAAATGATATTCTCCTCCAAGGGTACTTGGCTCATTTAACAGGTTTCATGCTGATGGCCTGACTTACATTGTAAGTATTTTGAGTAGTAATTCAAGCCAGCATTTGTTACCATGCATGGAAGTTAGTTTTTGCTAAATTATTAAAGATCAAGGGGAAACAAATGAAAACTGTCTACCCACTGAACTCAATGAATTGCTGTGCCTCGTCTATTGATTTTTAATTGGATTGTATTGGTTTGTGCAACAATATTAAGCTCAAGTCTTTCTCAACAAGCTAAATTACTATTTTTAAATGTGCTTTAAGGTTGATCTGTTATGCAGACATTCATCCTATTATTTTTACATAACTTTATCAATTCCTAATGGAATGTGTCAATTTAAATTTGTCACATTACAGTTGCATTCTCTCAGTTGCAGTAATTATGTTGTATTGTAACAGCAACCTCCCTCCAACAGAATAGTGCCTCCTTTGGACGGATGTTGCAGTTACAATATGGCACACTTACTAAAGCAAAATAACGCAGAGATTTAACATGAATGTGTTAAAATTGTGTATGGCTTTAAAGTAATAATTCAACCATATCTCTGCAACCTAGTTCAATTGTTCTCCCATCCCAACTCTTTTCCATTTGAAAACTGCAGTTAGTCTTGACATGTGAAGTGTTCTGCCATAGGAGGACAATAATATTCAGTAAAAATAATATCCTAATTATTAAATTATTCACACCCTGACTTTGCTAGCTGCTGAAAACCACGTGGGCTTGATAGTAGTAAACACAGGAGAGACAAGAATTCTCGAAGTAGCCAGACTTTTGTAGGGACCTTCCAAGGCAGGCAATTAAAGCAAGTTGTATCGGGCAGCTAAAGCCTGCTCTGGCTGTATTAAACGGGAGCCCAGGGATCCATCTTTACTTGCACCACCATGAAGAAGCTTTCAGATACCTATATTCTGAAAGGTGTGTTCATTGTCAATACCATCCTTAGAGATTGGTTGTAGCTGCACCCATATACTGCCCACTCTTGTGCTGTTATCCTAAGGCCCATTTATCATGCATATGATTCTGTTCTGTGCTGATGTACAGTGGCAAGATCACTTAGCAGTCTTAGTTCAATGTTGACACAGCAATTATAAGACTGTAAGATCATAAGACATAGCAGAATTAGGCCATTTGGCCCATCGAGTCTTCTCTGTCATTCAATCATGGCTGATCCTTTTTTTCCCACCTCCTCAGCCCCACTCCCTGGCCTTCTCCCCGTAACTTTTGATGCCATGGCCAATCTAGAACCTATCAATCTCTGCCTTAAATACACCCAGTGACCTACCCTCCACAGCTGCCTGTGGTAACAAATTCCACAAATTTACAACCCTCTGCCTAAAGAAATGTCTCGGCATCTCTGTTTTAAAAGGACACCCCTCTATCCTGAGGCTGTGCCCTCTGGTCCTAGACTCCCCCCCCCCCCCATGGGAAATATCCTTTCCTTTCCTCATCTACTCTGTCTAGGCCTTTCAACATTCAGAAGGTTTCAACAAGATCCCCCTCATCCTTCTAAACTCCAGTGAGTACAGACCCAGAACCATCAAATGTTCTTCATATAATAACCCTTTCATTCTGGGAGTCATCATTGTGATCCTCCTTGGAACCTTCTCCAATGCCAGCATTTCATTTCTTAGAGTCCAAAACTGTTCAGAATACACAAGGTGAGGCCTCACCAAAACCGTATAAAGCCTCAGCATCACATCCCTGCTCTTATATTTTAGATCTCTTGAAATAAATGCTAACATTGCATTTGCCTTCCTCACCACTGACTCTACCTGCAAGTTAAATTTAAGGGACTCTCAAGGACTCCCAAGTCCCTTTGCATCTCAGATTTTTGGAATTTTCTCCCCATTTAGAAAATAGTCTGCACATTTCTTTCTACCACCAAAGTGTATGACCATGCATTTTCCAACATTGTATTTCATTTGCCACTTTCCTGCCCATTCTCCTAATCTGTCTTAAGTCCTTCTGCAGCCTTTCTGTTTCCACAACACTACCTGCTCCTGCACCAATCTTCATATCATCTGCAAACTTAGCAACAGAGCCATCTTTTCCATCATCTAAATCATTGATATACAGCATAAAAAGACATGGTCCCTACACCGACCCCTGTGGAACACCACTAGTCACTGACAGCCTACCAGTCAGCCAATGTCCTAACCATGCTAGTAACTTTCTTGTAATACAGTGGGTTCTTAGCTTTGTAAACAGCCTCATATGTGGCACCTTGTCAAGGTCCTTCTGAAAACCCTAATGTACAACATCCACTGTATCCCCTTTATCTATCCTACTTGTAATCTCCTCAAGGAATTCCAACAGCTTCATCAGGCAAGATTTTCCCTTAAGGAAATCATGCTGACTTTGTCCTATCTTGTCCTGCGTGACCAAGTACTCCAAAACCACATCCTTAATAATTGATTCCAACCTTTTCCCAACCACTGAGGTCAGGCTAACTGGTCTATAATATTTTTTCTGTTGCCACCCTCCTTTCTTAAAGAGTGGAGTGGTGCTTGCAATTTTCCAGCCCTCTGGAACCATGCCAGAGTCCAATAATTCTTGAAAGATCATTACTAATGCCTCTACAATCTCTCCGCTACCTCTTTCAGAACCCTAGGGTGCAGTTCATCTGATCCGAGTGACTTATGTACCTTTAGGTCTTTCAGCTTTTTGAGCACCTTCTCCCTTATAATAGTATCTGCACTCACTTCTCTCACACCCTTCAACACCTGGCACACTGCAAATTATGTGCTTTAATTGAGGCTGGAGTGCAATTTTATTGCTCCTCTGGATAGCTAGATCTCTTTAATTTTCCTTGTACATTGCTTTTTATTTATTACATTTTCCTTTCCTGCATATTATATTTTATTCCCGTTTGAGGGACTTACCTCAAAGTGAATGTAATTGGCCCAATTCCCAGTTATGTTGAAATCCTCCTATGGATTATCCTGTATCTCTTTGGAGAAGGCTGCTTTCATTATCTTCATATTAATTTAAATTTAATCATTGTATCTGTGTCTCTTCACTGGAAGTCACTTCAAAGACATTTTATTTAGAGATAAAGCATGGTAATAGGCCCTTCTGATCCAATAACCCATGCTACCCCATTACACCCATGTGACTAATTAGCCTACTAACCTGTAGGAATATGGGTGGAAACCAGAGCACCCAGAGGAAGCCCGTACAGTCACAGAGGGAACGTACAAACTCCTTACAGACAGCAGAATAATTGAACCCAGTTCACTGGTGCTGTAATAGTGTTACACTACCACACTGCCCTCAATTCACACCTTATTCATAAGATATTAAAATAATTATTCCTTAATGATCTGGGTGGCATTAACATTAGGTCATCTTCCTTAAACTTCTTACTGTAAACCACTCTTAGGTTATAAGCTTTGTCTAAAAATTTCCTTCAGTAACACATTGGCAGTATTCTGATGGAGTGAATCAGCTGCTCTATGTCCTGTGCATTGTTCATTCAATTGTAAATAAAACTTTGTAGACAGCAACTTACATTGCCTTTATGATATATTTTTACCTGTTTTTACTGTACTAAGTTGCATTGAATTTATTACCCTGAAGCAAGTTCCACAGAACCTTCACCATCCTATTTTCTTCACTTCTTTCTTCACTTATCTTTCTTTTCCTGTCTTCCTCAGTTTCATTCCAACGTGAAGGACTCTGGGTTCTTCAGATCACCTCCATTGTGTAAACACTGCCACTTTCTTGCGCACAATGATTAAATAGGTTTTACCTTATTTGCTTCTTGAATTTATACTTATCACCCTTAGTTTTGGACTTCTGCACAAGCAGAAGCTTCTCTGTATCTACCCATCGAACCCATTCCTTTTTTAAATCTGTTTATCATGGTTTAAGCCATAGTCCGTTCAAATGTTGGTCCAGCGTGAATCTCAGCATCTATCTTCTAATGTTTGGTTTATGTCAGTGGAAATACATAGTAGGGAAGATCTCCACCTTCCCTTCATCAGAACATTGCCCGTTGTCTAGTTCCGTCTGCTTCCAACATGTTCCTGTTCCTGTTCACAGTGGTCCATTTACATCCGTGCTGCGGTACGCAAGGAGAAGGGTTTGCCCATTCTTGTGGAGCTACTGCGCATCGACAATGACCGGGTGGTTTGTGCTGTCGCCACTGCGTTGCGGAACATGGCCTTGGATGTCAGAAACAAGGAGCTCATAGGTAGGTGGAAGGATAACTCTTTGCATTTCTTTTGGGCTATTGGCAGCAAAGCATTTCCCAGGATAATTAGAAAAGCAGAGTTGATTCTCTGAGACTTATGAGCAGTTTGGAAGGGAAACCTCTCGTGTTTTCTTTATTACACTCAGACTTGTCTATTGTCACGAGTATGTGCAAGTTGCAGCAAGCGGGGCTGAAGGCTTATCTGTAAAGAAGCATAGACAGGATCATATTTCTATATCAATATATACATTTAACATATCCTTCCAATACAGTTGAATTAAAATTCCCAGGTGCATCCCTGACTACTGCAATAGCCTTCTGGTTGGCCTCCCATCCAACATCCTCAGTAAACCGGAGTGCATCCAAGCTTCTGTTGACCTAAGTCAAACTCACGTCAACTTTTCTTGTTTTTCTTACCCTTGTTGACTTGCAGTTCAGCAAAGCCTCGGCTTTGGAAGGTCGCATCCCTTCCCTCAAATTCCCTTATAACTTCATCTCACCCTATCTCTTTAATTTTCTCAACATTCGTTCAATTCTGTGTTTTTCCACATTCCCACTTTTCACTTACTCATAATTGCCAGTATTTGTTTGAAAAGTCTAGATTCTAGGGTCTCAAGCTCATAGTTGCCTTTAGTGCTTTTTTTTAAACAGGTTATTGTTGTAATTACAGAGCCTCACATCAGATGCTTTGACTGCAACCTTACTCTTCTAATGGTTGTAAAAACCCATTAACTATCAGCATTCTTTAAAAATAGATATTTTTGGACTTTGTACCTTTTTCTTAGAACTTCCATGTTGCATGAATTTCTGACTGCATTTCTGCACAAATTAGTGTGGTCCTTGTTATATTGCTAAATGGGATTTTAGAGAGAGCATGCAGTTTTCTCCTGTTCAGTTCCAAAGTATATCTGAAATATTTCACAATGGATAAAATACTTCTGAAATTAAAGTTCTAAATACAAAAGGTTCAATGTTCATTTATTATTAAAGCATGTATTCATATACAACTCTGAAATTTGTATTCTCCAGATAGCAACGAAACAGAAAGAACATGAAGGTCATTCAGAAAGTAACATCAAACCCACTGCTTCCACCATACAAAAATGAACGGCATCCCGTTCGTACAAATATGATAACACATACAGAAAATGCTGGAGGAACTCAGCAGATTAGGCAGCATCCATGGATCCATGGAAATGAAGAAAGAGTCGACGTTTTGGGCTGAGACACTTCATCAGGATGGAAAGGAAGGGGGAAGACACCAGAATAAAAAGGTGGGGGGAAGGGAAAAAGGAGAGCTAGAAGGTGATAGGTGAAGCCGGGTGGGTGGGAAAGGTGAAGGGCTGGAGATGAAGGAATCTGATAGGAGAGGAGAGTGAGCCACAGGAGAAAGGGAAGGAGGGAGCGAAGCAGGGAGGGTCTATATGCAGGTAAGAAGAGGCCAAAGTGGAAATAGAAGAAGAGGGGAAGGGATGAGGAAGTAGATATTCATGCCATCAAGTTGGAGGCTACCCAGACTGGAATATAAGGTATTGCTTCCCCACCCTGAGGGTGGCCTCATCTTGGTACAAGAGGAGGCCATGGACCAACATGTCAGAACAGGAATGGGAATTAAATTGTTTGGCCACTGGGAAATTCTGCTTTTGGTAAGATGGAGCAGAGGTGCTCGACGAAGCAGTCCCCCAATTTATGACTGGTCTCACCAGCGTAGAGGAGACCAGATCAGGAGCACCAGTTACAATAGACAACCCCAGCAGATTCACAGGTGAAGTGTTGCCTCAACTGGAAGGACTGTTTGAGGCCCTGAATGGAGATGAGGGAGGAGGTGAGTGGGCGGGTGTAGAACTTTGGCTGCTTGCCAAAGTGCCAGGAGGGAGATTAATGGGGAGGGATAAATGCACAAGGGAATCAAGGAGGGAGTGTTCCCTGTGGATCCCTCCCTCCATGATTTCACGATAACTATTCTGGTTCCAACTCAGTTCCACCCACAGCAAGTGATGTAAAAGTCAGTTCATCAGTTCTAGTGATTTTGATATGATCTATTAACTGATAAAGCTGGAAGGATTAGTGGAAGGGACAGAAATGAACATTGCATTCACAATGACCGAATATCTTGATTGCAGTGATTTTCAACTCTGTTCTTGGTGTAGTGTAGAAAAGATGGCAGCTGAATTGAACTATACAAAATAACCCTTATAGAGAAATGAAACAATAATAAGATTGTTTTCTTGTGATGATGGTTAAGGGATAAGTGTTGCACAGTTCAGAAATAATGACATGGTATTTTTCCAGCCATGTGAGAGGGTAGATTTTGCCATGGTTGAATATTTCCTCAGAAAGGTGGCACCTCCACCAGTATAGAAATCCTGCGGCACTGCTGTGGAATTTCAGTCTAGATTATGTGTTCAAAAATCAATTGAGACCTCTGAATCAGGGATGAAGTGTTATTTCTCAGCCATGAACTGTAAGCAGTATTTTCAAAAAAGTTTCCTCTGCGTTCTAATACTCTTATTTTTCCTCAAGGATCAAATCCATTTGTCCCTTCAATAGAAATTTTAATATGCTTCACTGGTTGCTGAATGGCATTTCATTTCCAGTTAACAAAAATAGAGATGGTTATTGACAAAAATTGTCACAGATGAGTACGCATTTCTGATTAAATTCCTCAACAACGCTTTCTCATCTCAGCAACTTAATTTCTTAGTTTGCCCTCCATGTTTAAATTTCAAAATCTTGCTCAGAAAAGTTACCGGGTAATAGGCTTTGAAGAGTTAAAATTACTTAAAAATGCATGGTAACTACAGCACAAAAGTAGATATTTTATGTCCAGTAGGCTGGTAGTACGAATGGTCCAAACTAATCTCTTCCCACTGTTGATCTCCTCTCATCATAATGCCTGTGAAAGGTTTCTCTGTTACCTGTCTCAGCTTCTCCCAAAATGAGTAACTTCAATGTTCTCACAAGTCTTTGATTAAAATAGTTTGACCTGAATTCTTTATTGAATGTATGAGTGACTAAAATAGCTTTTAAAATATGTATGAAGCTAACATTTGCTGTAAATCGCTGCCCTGAACTGCAGAGGCAATTCAGGGATGACCATGTTATTGCTTTGAGAACCACTGTGAGGCCAGACCAGCAAAGGCTCTTAGTAAACTAGCTGGGATTTAATGATGTTATAGTAGTGACCATACCTAGCTTTCTACATTAAATTCCCTACTTATTAGTTAGTTAAATTTAAGTATCCCAGCTGCTGCCACAGTGGGATCTGAATTCTTGTATATGATTAACTCTGGCTGTTAGACCAGTAATAACCATCGTAGCACGATCAAAAACTAAAACCCTTCTGTCTTTGATCTTTCAATCATCTCCTACAAATTAACATATATTCTCAACCTCTATACTTTACAGACCCTGCAGAATTTTAAAGACCCGTATTAGGCCATTCCCAATCTTCTCACAATCTGTTGTGCCTCTCTTAATCAGTCATATCTCTCTTTTCTGGTAGAAGTTTGTTTCTCCTCGTACCTTCATTGATGTATTTGTATTCTTTTTGTGACATTTAAGCTCAAGTTATAAGAATCCTGTTTGAGGGTGAGGTTGAGATGATTTATAGAGTAAAAGGATCATTGGTTCATACACATGGAATCGTCCCCTTTCAGCCCACTGAGTATGTACCGACCATCAAACTCCCCTTTACACAAATCCTCATGTGCCTCTTCATTGTGTTGTTGATCTAAGTGCCTTAGTTCCAAATATGGTTGTTTCAGTCATGAATGTTTGTGTTAAAACTAAAGAGGGGAAAATTGAAAAAAGTAATTTATATGTTCTTAACCTCCGATGAACCTCAACATTTCAAAACTTATTAGCTTAAGCACAAGGCACTGCGAACACAAGCGGGCTGTAGTTTCTTAAAGAACACTTTGCAAATTGTCTCTGGAACGTTCCACAAACCATTGCTGCAACGTTTGTAACATGACATGGCCCTTAAAGTTGTGAGTGTTTTCGTGTAGCAATCACTATTCACAACTAATATTATATAAACTGCGCAAATCAATTTTTGTCTGCCTTTATTTCATGTGTTTTCACCATTGATGAAGGAAGGTAAACATGAGTGTGAAAGAATGGATGGACCTATTGAGAGGGTGAGATAGCATAGAGTAGAAAGATCTAGTGTGGAGTTTAAACTTTATGTTCAACTTTGCGTTGAGATTTCTAGGGGTCTTCATAGACTGTGAATTCGTGGAGGCCATTTGCGCAGTCTGGTTCACAGCAGTCAGCTAAAGGATTCACAATTGTTCAAGACTGCACTGGAGTCTCAAAGCCTTGTGATGATTATTCTTTCATTGTGCTGACAACCAGCAAGAAAGATTATAGACATAAAAACCTTGCTGATTTTTACATTTTTGTTGAATGTTGTTTGAATTTTAAAAGATCGCGTGAGATCGGACTGATGGTCAAATACCACCCGGTTGGATATTTGCTGCTAATATTTGATGTTAGTATCTTCTGTACTTCGCAGATAGTCTGGGAAGGTGGTGTGCTTCAAGAGTAGGCAACTTGGGTAACCCAAGTGAGGCAAGGATGCTGGTGCAATGGAGAAAGGAGAGGAAAGGAAATCTGCACAAAAAGGTTCAACATGAGTTGCCTATGTTAAGATTGTACTAAGGATACAATAATGTTCTTAAAATCATGGGAAGCACTAGATTTCTAGTTTTATTTTCATCTAGTTGTCATTACCTTGCAGGATATTGGTTGAGCTTAACTCCAATTCGTGTTTGTTAGACTTTGTTTTTGTACAGTTTATTGTAAATTATATTGTGTTTTTTTTGTTCCTGTTTCTGCTTGCAAGAAAATGAATCTCAAGGGAGATTGAGAAATATAGATACTTAATAAGATTCCTTCAGGGGAAACCCTTGCCTGACAAATCTATTGGAATTCTTTGAGGAAATAACAGGCAGGATAGACAAAGGAGAGTTAGTGGATGACTGAATCATTAAGATGATGCCAGCGAACTACAACAGTGTTCTGTAGGCTATGTTCAATATATCTAAATAAACCTCTTTTGAATTACACTCACTACATTTTGCAGCATGTAGTTATCCTTTATGCAATATACATTTGTACTTTTAAATTGACCTAATGAACCACAGATTTCATGATATTTTGAAGGACTCAGCGTACCTAATTCTCAAGCAAGCAGGTATGGGAACTTTAAGGAGACAAGGCTGGAAGTGATGCTAGAGGAAGGGACTTCAAGATGAAACACAGAGGAATAAGACCCTCTCTACCCAGCATCTTGTTAGCAAATGTGCCGTCACTGGGGAACAAAATTGAGCAAGATCAGTGTGTTGACGGGAAATGAGAAATTGCTGTGTTCTGTGTTTTACTGAGACATGGCTTACTCCCAGTACACCAGATATGGTGATCAGACTGGAAGGCTTGTCAATACACTGGATGGACCAAACTGCTGATTTGGAAAAGGCAAAAGGTGGAGATGTGTGTTTCATGATAAGCTCTATGGTGCTCCAATGTGGCGATTTTGTTGAACTCATGTTCCCCTGATCTTGAACACCGAACGATCAAATGCTGTCCATGTTATTCACCAAAGGAGTTCTCATCCATGATCCTGACTGCAGTTTACATACCACTGGTGGTGACTATAATCAAGTGCTTGAGGTACTGCATTTTGAGATACCACTGTCACTAAACAGGAAACAGCATTTCATATCGTAGTCATGGATTTCAATCAGGTTCACTTGAAGAAATCCCTGCCCAATTACTAACATCATGTAACCTGTAACACCAGAGGTCCCAACACACTAGACCTTTGTTATACTAAGATAAGAAATGCCGAGCATTCCATGCTAGATCGCATTTCGGGAAATCTGATCACTTAGCTGACCTTTACCTACCTGCATACAGGCAAAGGTTAAAGGGCAAAGCTCCAGAGATTAGGACAGCAAAGAGGTGGCCGCAGGAGGCAGAGGAGCAGCTACAGGATTTCTTTGAGTCAGTGGACTGGACCATTTTCAAGGACTCATCTCTGGATCTGAATGAATACACCATGGTTGTCACAAACTTTATAAAACAGTTGTAGATTAATGTATCCCCACAAAGTCATGCAGAGTTTTCCCCAACCAGAAGTCCTGAATGAACTATGAGTTCCACAACCTGCTGATGGACAGGTCAGAGGCATTCAAGTCAGATGACAAAAAAGTTACAAGCAATCCAGGTACGATCTCCAGAAAGCTATCTTACAGGTGAAGTGGCAATTCTGGACTAAACCTGAATCAATGAAGGAAGCTCGACAGATGTGGCAGGGCTCTTACAGAGTAAAATCAAACACCTTAAGTACCTGCAGGGCTTCCCTTCCAGCTGAGCATAACGCCTTCTGTGCTCGATTAAACTGTCAAAACATGGAGGAACCATCAGGAGCCCCTGATGATCCCGTGATTTCAGTCGCTAAGCCAACATGTGAGCGTCCTTCAGGAGGGTTAATCCTCGAAAAGCATCCGGCCCAAATAAGTTACCTGGGCAAGTACTAAAGACCCATGCTGATCTACTAGCTGGAATATTCACTGAGATTTCTAAACTCTCAGTTTGGCAGTCTGAGGTACTCGCCTGCTTCAAGCAGGCTTCAGTTATACCAGTGCCTGAGAACCTTCCTCAGTAACTATCATCCAGCAGCAATCACAGCCAGAGTGATGAAGTGTTCTGAGAGGTTGGTGATGAAACATATTAGCACCTGCCTGAGAAGCGACTTGGGTCCTTTCCAATTAGAACTACAGCAAATGCCGTCTCATTGGCTCTTCTCATGTTCTCAATATTTATTTCTTATTTATTTGTTGTTATTTTTATCTACATTGACCTGCTATTCATTATGCATTTACTTGCATGGAGGGACGTTGTGCTATAAACTATCGACGAATTTTGGCCCTGTATGCTGCCATATCGGTCTCAGGTTCCATTACTCGATAATATACACACAGGATCAATGTGTTTATTTCTAATGACTATTTCATGTGTGTCTTTCTTCTCATAACTGCTTGAGTGCTCTCAGTTGTAAGTGGACCTTTCCCCTGAGAAACACTTGCAGCAGCCTTCAGCCTGTGGTGTTGGTGGGCTATTTCGAATGCTGGCAGTATCTTTATCGGGTTTCCCAGTGCCTGCACGGCCAGCAATTCACGTACTATCCTGACCAGCGCTAGTTCCAGCAATGCCCTGGCAACCCACAGGCAGTGCCTGTATCACTCTGTTCCTTAGGCATCTCTCTATTTCTAAAGTGAAAGGGTATTGTTTTTCAAACCCACAGACAGGTTTTAGTTTTCGCCGCCCCTAACATGGAGAACAGACACTGACCAGAGCACCATCTGATCTGGGTACAGACATGTCTGGATTTGATTCAGGACTGTGGGGGTGTGGGGTGGAGGGGGGGTGGACATGCCTGATTTTACACTGAAGGATGTCTTCTCTCCGCACTTTATGTCCCAGATCCTAGGCCATCCCCCAGAACCGGAAAGCGAGCCCGGCTCCTCACCTGTGCTCTGAGTCTCAGCAGCTGAGTGGCTGACTGCCCAACGAGGCTGAGAGGCTAATCGGCTGGCAATTATTATAATGATTATTATTATCTTCTCTCTTTTCATATTTGCAGATTGTTTTTTGCACACTGGTTTCATTAATTCCATTATGGTTATTGGATTTATGGAATATGATCATAAGAAAATGGATCTCAAGGTTGTATATGATGACATACAGAATATATACAGTGGTGCTAGAAAGTTTGTGAACCCTGTAGAATTCTCTCTATTTCTGCACCAATATGACCTAAAATGTGATCAGGTCTTCACGTAGATCCTAAAACTAGATAAAGAGAACCGAATTAAATAAATAACACAAGAAAACATTATACTTGTTCATTTATTTATTGAGAAAAATGATCTAATATTACATGTATTTGTTGGAAAATGTATGTAATGCCTCGACAAAAGCTATTTGGAGTCAGGTGTTCCAGTCAATGAGATGGGATTGGAGGTGTGGGTTGTAGAGGTGCCCTGCTCTATACAAAAAGACACACAAAAAGTCAGGTTACTGATAGAGCCTGCTCTGATCAAGAAGGATCTGTTTATGTGCACCATGCCTCAATCAAAACAATTTTCAGATGACCTTGGAAGAAGAATTGTAGCGATGCATGAAGCTGGAAAAAGCTGCAAAAGCATTTCGAAAGACCTGAGTGTTCTTCAGTCCACAGTAAGAGAAATTACCCACAAAAGCTCAGTATTGTTATATTCTCAATAGGAGTGGGCATCCTGCAATGATCACACCAAGAGCACAACGTGCAATGCTGAAGGAGGTGAGAAAGAAACCAAGAGTAACAGCAAAAGACCTGCAGGAATCTCTAGAACTTGCTAAAGTCTCTGTTCATGTGTCTGCTATAAGAAAAACACTGAACAAAAATGGTGTTCATGGAAGGACACCACAGAGGAAACCACTACTCTCTTTTGCTGCACATCTCAAGTTTGCAAAAGACCTCCTGGATGTTCTACAATGCTTCTGGGACAATATTCTGTGGACAGATGAGACTAAAGTTGAACTTCTTGGCAGAAATTCACATTGCTATGTTTGGAGGGAAAAGGGCACTGCACACCAACATCAAAACCTCATCCCAACTGTGAAGCATTGTGGAAGGAACATTGTGGTTTGGGACTGCTTTGCTGCCTCAGGGCCTGGACAACTTGCAATTATTGAGGAAACACGAATTCAAAATTGTGTCAAGACATTTTACAGGAGAATGTCAGGGTAGCAGTCCATCACCTGGAGCTTAATAAAAGTTGGATAAAGCTACAAGACAATGATCCAAAAGACAAGAGTAAATCAACAACAGACTGGTTTAAAAAGTTTTGTTTTGGAATGGCTGAGTCAAAGTCCTGACCTTAATCCTATAGAAATGTTGTGGAAGGACCTGAAGCAAGCAGTTCATGCAAGGAAGCCCACCAACAACCCAGAGTTGAAGCAATTTTGTAAGGAGGAATGGCTTATATAGTTTTAGGTCTTACATGAAGATCTGATCGCATTTTAGGTTTTATTTGTGCAGAAATAGAGAAAATTCTCCAGGGTTCACAAACTTTCTAGCACCACTGTACTTTGATAATAAATTTACTTTGAACTTTGAACTTTACTTGGAATTTCAGATCACCTTTAACAAGGTGCCGCATATGATGCTGCTTAACAAGAGTCCATGGTATTACAGGAAAGATACAAGCATGGATAGAAGGTTTGCTGATTAGCAGGAGGCAAAGAGTAAGAATAAAGACGGCTGTTCTGGTTGGCGGTCGGTGACAAGTGACGTGCCACAGGGATCCGTATTGTGACCAGTTCTCTTCAACGTTGTATGTCATCAATTTGGATGACAGAATTGATGGCTTTGTAGTCAAATTTGCAGTTGATTAAATGATAGGTGGAGGGGCAGGTAGTGTTGAGGAAGCAGGGTGTCTGCAGAAGGACTTGAACAGATTGGGAGAATGGAAAAAGAAGTGTCAGATGGAATATAGTGTAGGGAGGTTTATGGTCATATACTTTGGTAGAAGAAATAAAGGTATAGACTATTTTCTAAACAGGGAAAGTTCAAAAATCAGGTGCAAAGGGACTTGGGAGCCCATGTGCAGGATTCCCTAAAGGTTACCTTGCAAATTTGGTGGTAAGGAAGGTAAGTGAAATATTAGCATTCATTTCTAGAATATAAGAGCAAGGATGTGATGCTGAAGCTTTATAAGGCATTGGTCAGACTGCACTTGGAGTATTGTGAGCAGTTTTGGGCCCTTTATCTGAGAGAGGATGTGCCAGCATCAGAGAGGGTCTAGAGAAGGTTCACGAAAATTATTCCAGGAATGAAAGGGTTAACATATGAGGATTGGTTTGTTAGAATGAGGGGGGATCTCAATGAAACCTATTGAATATTGAAAAGCCTACACAGTGGATGTGGTGAGGATGTTTCCTATCATGGGTGAGTCTAGGACCAGAGGGCACAGCCTCAGAATAGAGGGATGTCCATTTAGAACAAAGGTGAGAAGGAATGTCTTTAGCCAGAGGATGGTGAATCTGTGGAATTCATTGCCACGGATGACAGTGGAAGCCAAGTCACTGAGTATATTTAAAGCAGAATTTGATGGGTTCTTGGTTTGTTGGGGAATCAAATGTTACGGGAAGAGGGCAGGAGAATGGGGTTGAGAGAGATAGAATGATGGAGCAGACTGAATGGGCCAAGTGGCCGAATTCTGCTCCTATATCGTATGGTCTTACTTTGAACTTATTAATGACTACCTTATATTCATAAATCTGTTTTGGCTTCTCAGTATAAGTGAAAATCTGCACCTTCATGAAGGAAAGGACCTGTATCAGAATAACCATTAGACATTCTCACTCTGTTCAGTCTTTTAGTTTTTCCTGATAGCCTTAGAGCTCTGGTGTCATCTTTTTTGAAAAATTATCTTTTCCAGCACTTCTGTGATCTTTTATAATAATATGGAGATGTGTATGGTCCTTTGGTCTAATCATGCTCCTCTTTCCTGCCCCACCAAGGGAAATATGCCATGCGAGATCTCGTTCACCGTCTTCCTGGAGGCAGCAGCAACACCGGTACTGGGAGCAGCACCATTAGCAAAACCATTTCTGATGAGACAATTACTGCCATTTGCTGTGCTTTGCATGAAGTCATTACCAAAAACATGGAAAATGCCAAGGCCTTGCGAGACTCTGGAGGGATTGAGAAGCTCATCGGCATCGCCAAAAGTAAAGGAGACAAGTACGTAACAAGTTGAGATGTGCACGGGCCATGATTCTCGCTGGCTGCAGAGTAGAATGACACTGGCTGAGAAATATGAATCAGGCCACAGTAAATGGTCAGGAATCACATTGATCAACAAAGCTGTCAAAAAGTTTTGCCAACGTTGATTGGGTACACTTCTGGAAGCTTTATTACAAAGTCCCTCAGTTCCACTCCTAAATTTAAAATGAGGGAAGAAATTTTTTGCTAAGTGTTCGGATAAATTTTGTCATCTTTCATCCCCATCACCAATACTTTTAGAATAAATGAAAGGAAGTTAACTGCACTGTTTCATTCAATCTTGCATTTTTAAAAAAAAATTGCTTACGGCCATCTGAGAGATTAATCGTCAGCACTGGAGGTTGATGAACCCCTCATGGGGGAACGTGCTTAACAGTTAGACTCTGCAATGAACAACCTTGAAGGTCATTTTACAACACTCCTGTGACATGAATGGGATTTTCACATCAGACATGCCCAAGCAGTCACTCCCCATGCAAGAATGCAAGATTTCTTCTGGAGTAGTGTAAGGAAAAATGGGCTATATGGTCTTAGTTGGGCACTTCTAAGACAACTAGGCCCTCATTAAATCTATCACCTTACCACCCTGCCACCACCTCAGCAGCAACCTTCCATGTTCTCATTGTGAGTCTCCAATGCTGACCCTGCCCCTCCTTAGCACACAAGGGCAGGTAGGCGTAACAAAACACGTAAATGCTGTAAATATCAAATCAAAACACAAAATGCTGGAAGAAAGCAAGGTCAATGATTCATGTCAAGGACCCATCAAACCTAATGATCAATAAATCCCTCTCGTAGCCTCACCCAGCACCCACCCATGTGCTTTTGCACATCACGGTGGAATTTCAGTGTGGTCAAATCAAGACCAAAATAGCCACTGCCTCACAGCATCTACAGTCTTTACAGTGCACCAGGCTCTCTCGGTGCAATAATTTAAATGGGAAGTACATGGTGAAAAGAGCAATTAAACTCCAGATTTTCCCAAGAAATTGAAGGAGTTTAGCTTTCTTTGGAAAGTGTTTAAATGTGTTGTGGTTGCATTGTAAATTTGGATGAGGATGTGAACCAGACAAAATAATTTGTCAGACCTAATGTGCACTTCCTGTTTCTCATCCCAATCTGAATTTCTGTTTAGAAATAAAAATTAGGAGAGTTGATGGCCCCTCCCCCCCTTTCATTTTACTATCTTTGACTCCTGAAGGTCATATCCAATCACCAGTTCTGCAATATTCACCATAATAATGCTTCACTGCCTCCTTTACTTCCTTCCCTATCTTCACTGAGCCCCTCAAATCCAGGGACACTTATAAAACCATAATGAATTCATTTGATTGGACCTTGTCTTGTCTGAAGCATTATTTTGATGCCACCTTATTGTAGATCTGACAATTGCAATTTGATTTCAGAATAGTTTATATTGATCCACTTTAAGTCCCTGATAACAGAAACGCTTCCAAGTTGTGACTTCAGTTTAAAAGCTGTGATGTGTTGAGGCTGACATTTTTGCTCTGGTCTATTACTGTATAGATTTTATTTTTTATGAAAGAAGGCTTCAGTTGCTGTTTTCAAATCTTGAACTGTCTGTTTCGTAGGACCAAATCATTCACATCCAACACTCAGGTTCTAATCTGGTTTATACCTCATTATTTTATTGAATTGTTTCATAATCTGAAGCTTCATCTAAGGGAGATTAAACTCCTTATTAATATGTGCTGCTGATTCCCTCTTGGGGACATTTTCACTCTGTGTTTTCTGTTGTATTTCTCAATTCTTTCCCATTCATTGCAATGGGAAGAGATGCAAAAGGGTTTACATCTCACTATAACTTGTTTTACATGTTCTTAGAGAGTCAAAATGCATTCCTTTGATTACCACAGTGCTTTGGATTCTGCTGACAGCAGGATATTTGGACAGTTTTCTAAACTTGCACCGTGAAATTGGCTGACATGTGAAATCTAACCCTCACTCCCCCATTCCCGCAGCAGATAAGCTCTTCTACTCCCTCTTACAATAAGTTTTCTCACCACTCCCCACATTTATATATAATAAGCTATTCTGCCAGTTTGCTTCCTCCCCACGCCGCTCTACAAAGTGGCACCAGCTGACATTCCCTCACTGCCCCGACTCCTGCAACTAAAGTACCTTTCATGAAACTCGCAGCCTTCTGGCTGAGGATGAGGAGCTATCACAAACACAATCAGATACCTGTGAGCTAATTGCATTGGGCAGGGTTTAAAATGAAACACATCATTGGTACCACATTTTCTTTTAGTTTGTTCTATCCCTCTCTGGTTCATCTAGAATGGGGCTCCACGCCTTTCCTCTGACCCTTGTACTCAATAACAATACTGAAAACCTCAAATTATCAAGAAAGAACAGTCGGTCCTGCATTGGTATTCTTCCCAACCCAATATAAATTTATCCTCGTCTATTATAATGGAGAAGAGTGATTCAATACATTTGTTTCTTGTCACAGTGAGTAAACGTGTGTATGTTTTAGCTCTGACTACGGAGCAAAATCAATCATACACTACATTAACCTTTAGAAACTATTTGTTCAGACTTGTTTCTTTCACCCTTAATTTGAAGCAAAAAGCTTGTGAGACAACAAAGGTAAAGATGACAAATTCATACCAGCTTCACTATTTATCAGAGTCACTATACAGTGGATTCTAGTTAATAGGGGCAGCCACTAATTTGGGAAAACACTTAAAGGAAAAAGGCTAATTGAGAAAATAGCTAGGATTCCCTTCATTTATTTGGGGCACTATGCTGCTTACTTGGGACAAAAAACTAATGCCAAACAAATTCTAACCTGCATCAGTCGCATGCATTTTATGTGGACCTTAAACACTTCACTATGCTAAGAGCAAACAGTTTTTAAATAGCATCAGTTTGGCCTACTCCTGCTCCTATTTCTTATGTTCTTGTGTTTAAAAAGCAGTGATTTTTCTCATTGATAGTTGGCAAGAAGTAAGCAGTTAGACACTCTTGAACTGCTTTGCTCACTGTGATTTCAAGCATTCAGGCTTGGAGATGCCAGAAACAGCTGGGCGTGAAAATGAAACAATTTAACTACCTCAACAAGTTAGGAACTATGAAGAATTTGAAGGTATTGATAATCATCTTGAATGTTAATGAAAGTAAAGATTTGGAGAATACAATCATCAAAAACATTACATGAAGGCAGTCCGTTATCTGTACTAGATGCCTGCGCTGATTTTGTTCATTTACTGTCAATCAAAAGAACATGACAGCATACACTGAATGAATTCCTCCACTGATAACAATTAGGAACTAATACATAGTTTTCTAGTACTGTAGTAATCTTGGTAGTGTTCTATTTTGTCCGGTGTTTCATTGAAACACATAATTGGTTACTCAGTTAAATGGTAGTTTGTCTTGTTTGTGCCTTTTTAACTATTTCCATGAAACTTCCATGAATTGGGGCAGTTGCTTAATTGGACTGATCCCAATGTGCCCCAATTAACTGGAATCCACTGTACTTTTATTTCTGTCAACACCCATTCTCAATTTTTTATCCCCTCAACATTTTCAGTCATTAATGACAATTGTTATGTTGTACCTAAACTGAGCTGTGGTTTCTTACACACAGACACTCACCCAAAGTGGTGAAGGCAGCATCTCAGGTCCTGAACAGCATGTGGCAATATCGAGATCTGAGGAGTCTTTACAAGAAGGTAAGGCAGTCTCCATTTCACCATGCCTGCTCTTATCATGTTGTGACTGTTCATGTTCAGGAGAATTAAGGGTTATGGGAGAAAGACAGGTAGGTGGAGATGAGTCACTGGTGAGATCAGCCATAATCTTATTGAATGGCAGAGCAGGCTCGATAGGCCAGATGACCTACTCCTGCTCCTATTTCTTACATTCTTATATTATATGCAAACATCTCAGCTTAACTGAAGAAGCACACATTAAGGCAGTACTAAACCGGGATATTTGGTAGATTCTGAAACTTTGCTGTGACTTCAGGAAAACATAAGTTTCCTGTTGAATGGACCAATAGGTTTTGGTAAAAACAAAAGTCATTTTAATAAAGCTCATATTATCCAATGGCTCCTTACACCCCATTAATCTTTTTGGATGTTTATCGGGCTCTTTACTTCTCTAGGGAGATTGCATGTTTCCACATGACTGGAATGTCTGCAATATAATGAAGCTGTCCCTGAGCCTGGTTGTGTTTGCTTTCAGGCTTTTGCAACTTCTGCCCTATTGGGTTTGGGGTTGGGGGTTGGGGGGTTGGGGGTTGGGGGGTGGGCAGAGAGAGAATGTCCAGGATGTGCAAGGTCTTTGATTACATTGGCTGCTTTACCAAGGCAGCAGGAAGTATAAATGGAGTCAGTGGAGGGGAGGCTGGCTCCCATGATGCTCTGAGTTGTATCCACATTTCTGCAGTTTCTTGCAGTCAAAGGCAGATTGGTTTACAAACCAACCCATGGCGCATAAATAGGAAGGGGAGTACTGGGACTTTACATTTACATCGTTTACAGTTTTGTTAACATGTAGACATTGTTGTAAAATGGAGAAGCGTGAGATGCTAAATTTTAGGAAAAAGAGTGAGGAGCTGAAATACACAGGTCTCCTGCAGCTTACAAATGCTCAATCTCTGTGCAGCTCATACACATTTGCAAGACTGGTGGGATGGATTTGCCAGTCACTGCGTGAGTGCTGGCCTCTACTGCCAGGTGGGAACTTGTTAATGGCCACATTTCCAACTTGCAAACTGTCTGGGTTATGAACAATTCAAGGAAATGGAACCCCAGCATAACCTGGGGAGATCATACACAAATTGTATTGGAGTGGAGGAGCAGAGAGACTGAGATGTACAAACCTATAAAACCCGAGGCTATGTGGCACCAAAACAAAAAAAAACAGCAAAATGTAATCCTAGGTTTTAGAAATACAACTGCTATACAAATTAAATAAATGAAAATGAAGCCAGAAAGAATAATTAAGTCTGTCATTGGAATGCTCTGACAGTTTTTTATGCCTCACTTCAAGAAAGACGTTAAAGCCATAGAGAGAATGCGGGAGGATCACCAGATCAGAGAATTTGTCTAAATTTCTATAAAACGTTTGTTGAAGCATACTTCGAGTTCAAATCCTCCTTCCCTTTATTAAAACAATGATGAAGAAGGAGCAATTTAAGAATATATGATGGGCTTCAATCTAAATCATTCTGTGATTAATACTTGGTTTCTGTGTAACAAATGTTGGGATAAGTGACTAAGTTTTAGCTCTACTCTGGAGGAAGAGAGTTGTGTCCAATTTCAAAAAGAAGATCCAAAGTTTTTGGCTTACCTTTGTAGGAACAGTTTCAATTCAGCCTCAGTCGTCGTCGTGACTATCCCTCGAGGTCGAGGATGATAGTCTTTGTTCTGAAGAAGTGGCTCACAGAGCGAAGATGCCTGTGCGTGTATTTATTTAATGTGTACTTGATGTTGCACTCCAAGAAGCACACGATACTTCACAAATCAACCAACTGATTCCAGTGGCATGGAAACCATGACGAGTGGAGCTGATGGATTTGTTGCAGCCTTCATCCGCCTTCACAGTCGTTGAGCTCGAAGTAACTTCGTCTGCCTGTTCCACCGTTGAGGTCTTGGTTGGATTGTTCTTTGTCAGGAACCTTACCCTCGACCTTACCGCCATGAGTGACCCTACCAGGAGCATAGCTCCAGACAGCATTGCTCTCGGGATCACAGGACCACACAAGCTTCTCCACCACGACGAGGTGACAATCCACGGAGAAGTCAGCTTCAGTGTTACCATATTCTTATGAGGTTTCCCGCATGATTTGTTTGACCAAATGTGAGGACAATGTCTGGAACGTCATTCAATGCAAGCAATGCATTTAAGTGATGCTGGAGTTGTCAGCAGAGCAGAGAAGGAACTCAAAGAGAATGGCAAGCATGCAATAAGTAAACCCAAGATTCACTGGACTTTGTTAATATAGGCTGCTGTAAGTATCTACTGGGATACCATCCTTCCTCATGAAGCCTGCAGCTATTCTCAAAGGCCTTTGTAAAGACAGCAGCAGAGTATGGTCCCTGTTTCAGATTCATTGCTTTCTATTGTTCGATGACCTTATCATTTTACGTAAGATACTATGGTGGCATATCTGACTACTCTTGATATGCTTGTTACTGAAACCCCCCCCCCCTTAACTCTGTCCGAATGCATCGCTCAACTCACCAACTTGCATGCAGATACACCATCCATCTGTCCTCCAACCACTTCCTCACATCGAGTTACCAATGAAATTCAAAATTACATCGTTATGTAAGTTCTTTCTTCTCCCTCGCTCTCATAAAGCCATCTATAAATTCAACACTCATTATATCTCTCTTAATGCACTTGCTGTTCCCTCCCGTTCAGGAGGAGAGAGCAAAGGATGCAGAATGAGGCAGAGATCCAGGCAATCCTGGGATTCAGCCTGCACCTTATGAAGGGGTATCCCCTGATGCAACACAGTCATTAAAATTTATTTTTGAGAATATCTTATTGAGCTGAGACATTAACGTTGCTTCACAGCCGCTGCCTGACCAGATGAGTACCTCCAGCAGTTGTTGTTTGTATTATTATAATTCCTTACATCATTCAGTTTTTATTCTCGCACAATGTCCTAACCTGTCCTGTAAGATATACGGTGATAATGATGAAACCCTCTCCTTGTGAGAGGTCGGTCACTCTGAGAATTTTTGCCTTGCCTCATATGCAGATACTCTATGTCCAGTAGGGATCTGGAAGGCAAATGATTGGGCTTTTAAATGGTGACTCACCTTTACCAATGACGGGGAGTGGCAGCTCATTGAGTACCACCTGCACTATTGTCCTCCTCTGCTGTGGCTGCAAGTAAGTGGCCAGGATAAAACCTGTCTCAGAGTTTACAAAGCTGGGTCATATTCTAATGCCAATTCTAAAAGTTGTTGAGAAGCATTAGATCCTGTGAAGAAATACGTTCACAGAAACATTCATCTGTGAAACTGCATCATTTCTGTCCACATCTCAGCCCTTGACTGCACCTGAGGTCTCCTGGCTAACTCTAGGAAACTTTGGAAGTCCATACACCCTGTGATGGAATCACAAGCTGCTGTTCTACTTGCTCTTAATGAGTGTTGCGCAAATTTAATTCATCAACCCATCTTTCCTGGGTTTTCTGATCACCGCCTGAAGAACTCAGGTTTAATCTGCATGTTCAGTAGTGTTGTTTCTAATTTCTGACCTGCTAACATATAACCTGCACCTCCATCTCTCCCCATGCCTACTAGAGTGCTCTCCTGGAGCTTGTCGGATTGCCTGCTGAAATCCCACCCACACTCAAGGGTTAATATTTTCCTCCAAGAGTTTGGATTCAAAGAGGGCTCCAAACTTAATCCAACAAACAGTGGGAGAGCATTTTTTGAAATAGTGACTATAATTCAGTTTAATTTAGCATAGTTAGAGAAAAGTCCCATGCATTGTGCTGGTTATGTTTCAGGAAAGATGATAACAGGAGAGAGTTCAAATGACTTTGCCAGGGCAGCAAAATTGAAGAGGGATTGGATGAGCTGGGAGTATTTTCATTTGAGTTGAGGAGGCTGAGGGAAGACTCACTTGAGGTGTATCAAATAATGATGTGATAACTATTTTCCGTAGCGGAGGGAATAAACAGTAGAATTAAATTCATTCGTCCTCATGAAAAGTCTTTATTCTCCCAAAAGGTGGTAGGGTTCTAGAACTCGCTACCTGAAAGGTGGTAGAGATAAAAATTCCCATCACATTTTAAACATTTGCATGTGTCCTTGAAGAGTCATGAGCTGTAGGGTTAAGGGCCTAGTGTGGCAAGGTGGAAACAGACTGGGTAGCTTCTTCAGAAACAGCGCAGGCACACTTGGTCAAATGGCCTTCTGTGTCAATCTTCTTTTTGATTCTAACTCAGAGGCACTTTCCCTTGTAAGGGACACTTAACTATAAGCTCTGGTGGGCCATTCTATCGGGACACATGGAGTGGGCATGAAACCTTTTCAATATTTAAGTTATTAGTAGGTACCTTTGAAAGGCAAGATAAAATGTTGACTTACTTGGGAACATTTCTGGCAGAGGAAAGTAATTAGCAGTGTCGCCTCTGCTAGCAATGATAAAAATGTGTGCATCTTTTCAGTGCTGTTCCTTCTAATGCTTTCCTTTTCTTGGTCCTATCTGTTCATCGGCCCATTCTTCTTTATACAATACTGTTTCTGTTGCTGATGCATCTACTGTCTTACCAAATATCCCTCTTCAAGCTCCATCTTCCTTCACGTTTTGGCATTGAACTCTCCATGCTTCATTCAGTAAATCCATTTACTGATCCATCCTGTGCATACAGTGTGACTTCATCACATCTTCCTTCTGTAAGCTCATGGTGCCCACTATGGGCTTGCATTTCCCTCTTGGTACACCCAGTATGACACAGGGGTTACCTGCAGGGTGAAGGTATACCAGACTGAGCAAGGATCTTCCCCTCTTTACCCCATTCACAATAGTTACATTCATTACTTAAAATTTCCATGAGCTCTTCTGCATTGCATGTGAGATTGGTTGAGTTTAATATCTGTTCGAGGGATAGACTTCTAGCAGTGAAGTGCTCTCTAGACTCATGGAATTTCAGACTGAGTTACTTGTTTTAGTGGGATTTGAACCCACAACCACTAGCTCAGGCATGTAAATGCTGATAACAGAGTCTAAAGAACCATAAAAAAATGGATAATGAATCAGGGAAATGAAACAGCAAGTACTCAGGCCTGAATTTTAGCCTGCAGAGTTAATCCACAGTGGGATGCTGTTTTCATGTTGGCAAACCCAACAGAATGGGTTTCCTGTTCTTCCTGCCTTTTTTGTAACTGCAGGACCTTTTTATTTTTCTTTCTGATGGCTTTCCACATGGCAGTCTAATTGGCAAGATGGAGGTCCATCAGGAGGGAAGCCAACTGCACAAGGCCCCAGCCAAGGAGAACAGGTAGGTCTGGTAGGGGAGAGGTAATGGGCGTGTCCTGTACTGCAGTTGGTGAGAAGATTCTTGAGCATGGAGGTGGGGAAGTAGTTGAGACGGTGGTCAGGGTAGTCAGACTGTGTTGAGGGGGGATGAATCGAAGGGTGGGGACGAGGTATGTTCGGTGTTCACGGTGAGGGGACCAGGCAGCTAGTGGGGCAGGATTTCTAGCTACCTAGTTTAGCCTGCAGTAGACACTTCTGCAATCCTAGCCCACAACCAGTTGGTCCAACACATTCAGCCCTTGTCACCTCACTTCACCTGGTGAGTTTCTGAGGTCCAGGAAACCTGGCCAATGTAGATGTAAATTCAAAACAAAGTCAAAATGAAAAGGTGGTGCCTCGTATAATATTTATATGACCAACTTGTTCCTCCTTGGAAATGTGTGTGATCGAATGACTTGGGTTCCTTCTACAGATGCTTTGAATTCTAATATTGTTCTTTTCCAAGTGTACTAATTGCTAGGTATTGAAATTCAGCTGAATGTGACTCTGTAAGTCCTCTGACTCCTAATAGAACAAATGTTACCATTGGCTTATCCTCCTCTTATTTCACCATGAGAATTGAATGGTTTCAGTGAAATAGACTTGTAGCCTCGTGCTGTAGAATACCAGTGGGAAGAACTGTTTCATAGCCTTGTGCAGACATGCGACACAAGGATGTCACTGGTCATGGGTCGAACCATGGAAATTGAGCAGTATACAATTTGATTTGTATGGTGAGTGCTAGCTGAGAGTGAAAGGCGTGGAGGCACGCTTGGCTGAATATTCTGAGAGCAGTTTCACACATTAAATCTCTTTTCTGCATGGGCAATGGGTAAGGTCAGAAACTATTCATAAAATCTTCACCTCAGGAGGTTCAAACCTTCTCTCTATCCAAAAGTCTGGAACATTCCTGGGAGTAGTAGAGTGGGAAAGCCTGAAATTAATTCAGGGATTACTAACTCTGGAAAGCTTCTCGCAAATCCTTTTCATGGTGTCTATGCTCTAAAATGCTGATCCTCTTCCCCCAATACACAACCTGTCTCTCCTGTGTTGAGATTTATCCTTAAACCCGGCTTGTAGAGCAGACTGCAGAGCCTCTTGTGCTTTTCCTTAGGCAGCGCCCTGAGATCATGCTCGTTTCCATTTGATTCCGTGAGATCTGAGCCAGTCAATGAGGCCAGCGTGGCAACTGCAGACATTTCTGGAGTTGGGGCAGGCAGTCCCTGATGGGGTGGTGGGTGGGTACTTTGTGAGGTGGTGTGCTCCTTACAAAACTTACGGAGGACCTCTGTGTGCTCCCAATTCACTGAGGCTTTCAGCACAATCCTGTCTCCTCCTTCATTGAGCAGCCGTGGACTGTAGGTTTTCAGCAGTCAGTGGTGACACTCCATTTTATTTTCAAAGCCTTAAGAACATTCTGGAAACTTTCCTCTGTTTGGCTGTCCAAAGCTAGGAAATGAGTGTATGCAAGAAGTCGTTAGTTTCAAGTGGTAAAATGGCATGGCCTGCCCAGTGGAACTATCTGAGTGTAATTAGACCGTCTGAGCTGAAGATATTGGCCTGAGAGAGGGCCCTGACACTAGGGTGCTTGTCCGCCCAGCGGATGTGGAGAACTTTGTGGAGAGAGCCTTGTATTTTTCCATTGACCTGAGATGTGGATGGTCCAGACTTCAGAAGCATTTAGGAGAGCAGTAATCAGTGCTGCCCTGTGAATTTTGACTATTGACCCAGGTCTGAGGTCTCAATCTTTGAATACACTGTTCTCCAATCCATCAATGGGTGTGCTAGCACATTGCCTGAAAAGCACCTTGATCATTTGCCAGTGAATGTTGATTCAATCAGGTGTCAACCTGCTGCCAAAATGAAACGTTAAAAATGATCTTGCGAAGCATGCAGTCTCCCTGGTCACCTTTGTCTGACTCAGCCCAGATTTGCGTTCAATTCATAGGAACTCCCGGACAAGCGTGAGTTTCTGCCAACTTTAATCCCAGGAATGAAAGGGTTAGTGTGCAGTATGTGGCATGCTTGATGGCTCTGGCCTGTACGTGCTGGAGTTCAGAAGGAAGTGGGGGAGGGGACTCATTGAAACATATTGCATATTGAAAATCCTAGATAGAACGGATGTGGAGAGGATTTTTCCAATAGTGGGAGAGTCTAAGACCAGAGGGCACAGCCTCAGAATAGAACAGTGTTCCGTTTAAAACAGAAGGAATTTCTTTAGCCAGAGGGTGGGGAATCTGTGGAATTCATTCTCAGAGGTGGCTCTAGAGGTCAAATCATTTAGTATATTTAAAGCAGTGGTTGACAGGTTCTTGATTAGTAAGGACCTACAGGGAGAAAGGAGAATAGGGTTGACAAATCTGTTGTGATCAAATGTCTGAGCAGACTTGATGGGCAGAATGGCCTGATTCTGCTCCTATGTCTTATGGTCTTATAGATTCTCGGCCATCATCTATGGGCCACATATCTGTCATTGTCTGGTCATGCAGCACTACTACATGGTCTGCTAGCCCAGAGAAGGGCTGAAAAAACTAGGAGTCAGCAGCGTGGAAAGGGACCTACTCTGTTTCTATCCAGAAGTCTGGAAATATGGTTGTCACTCTTACAGCTGCAGACGGGAAATATAAGTTCACCATTGAAAAAATCTAGAATGAAAATCTGATATCACAAAAGTAGCCGTAAAAGCCCACTTATTGCACGGTGGTACAGCGGACTGGTAACTCCAGAATCCTGGATTTAGTGTTGACCTCAGATGCTGAACTTTTGAATTTGCAGTTTCACTGTGAATGCATCGGTTTCTGCCAGATGCTCTGGTTTCCTCCCACATTCTAAACATGCTGATTGGTGGCTTGAACTGATACTGTAAGTTGCCCCAGGGGTAGATGGTGGTGGAAGAATTATATTTAGTTGTGTCAGGGGGAATGGGGTTACGGTGAAAAAAAATAGGAGGATGAGAAAAAAGATTTGCTCTGAGAGCTGGTAAAAAGGCTCCTTGTATGTCATGAAAAGTACGGAATATGAAAGAAAAGGCTCACTTTTATTTACTTATAATGATTTTATTGAGATGCAGAGATAGGTCCTTCAGGCCCTCCGAACTGAACTGTCCAACAACCCCTGATTTAACACAGCCCAATCATGGGACAAGTTACAATGACCAATTGACCTGCTAACCAGTACGTCTTTAGACAGTAGGAGGAACCCGGAGCACCCGGAGAAAACCCACACATTCCACAGGAAGAACGTACTGAACTCCCTATAGATGAGGTCCAAATTGAACGCCAAACTCCGATACCCTGAGCTCTACTGCTAACCCTGTTGTTTTGATCTCTAGGCATGATTGTTAATGACCATGATGTAACTGTGGTTTTATTCTCTGAACATGATAGTTTGCTAACATTCCCTTGAGTACATGTGACTCCATACCTCAGCAATGTAATCGACTAGATGCAAACTGTGTCAATTCTAGGGCATTAATTAGGATGAGCAGTAAGTTCTGGCCTAGCCAGCAACCTCACCTCCATCGAGAACAACCAAAGGGCCAGGGAATAGGATTCTGAGTGTTTGCTCATGTAAAGGTTTCTCATTTAAAATCCCATTTTGCTAAAGTAAATATTTTAAATTGTCATGATATTCACAACAATCTGGAATCTCAAATTGTGCAGCGAAGCTCCTGGTATTCATTAAACATGTTTCAGCCCACATTGATCCTCTCCTGTGGGGCAGTCATGCAATGTCTTGCTGTAAAGACTCTTTCCACCACCTGGTGGAAACATCTGGTACTACAGGTTCTAACTGCGAAGGGCAATGATCAATTTTTAAATAAATGATCATTCCTGATGCAGGGTCTCAGTCCAAAACATCGTCTTAACTGTTCTTAGCTCCTCAGGTGCTGCCTTAGCCAGTGAGTTCTTTGAGCAGTCTATTTTTCTTCCAAATTGCAGCATTTGTAGTTTTTTTTAAAAGTCGACTTGCTAAACTAGCTATTGTTTACTTGAGCAAGGAATACACCCCAGTTAAAGAGATGATTTTTGAAGAGCATTCTAGGTTTCGTGGGAAGCAGGATAACCAATGAAGAAACTTATTGCAGATCTTTTAAGCTATTTTCTTGGTTATCTCTGCTGAGTTTGTGTCAGCCAGTGTATGGAAGATTTGAATTTTGTTGCAGCCTTCAAAACCTGAAGTGACCCTAATGTGTTTTGTAGTAAATTTGTACAAAGGAAGTTTCCTCAGAAAGCAATATGGTAACGATGAGATAGCCAGAGCAACACAGTAGCTTAGAATTTACTGCAACACTTTATAGCTCCAGCGACCTAGGTCTGCAACTCCTATGGCAGTCTGTAAGGAGTTTGTATGTTCTCCCCATGACTGCTTGGATTTCCTCCAGGTGCTCCAGTTTCCTCTTACATTCCAAAGGTGCATGGGTTAGAAATAGTAAGTTATGGGCATGTGCAGCAACACTTGCAGACTGCTTCCAGCACGTCCTTGGAATGTGTTGGTCATTGATGCAATTTCACTGTACAAATAAAGCTGATCTTTATCTTTAACCTGACTTAATGCTGTTGTGAAATCACCAGCCTCCCTCCAGTTCACCTGCTCCCTGGACTCCTGCAGGTCTTCACAAATAAAACAGCAGAGGAGTTCAGTGTTTAGAAAAATTCCTAGCAACTCATTTATTGAACACCAAAAATCTGAACACAAAGCACAGAAAAAGTCCTTTACATAATTACCTCATCATTGTCAGACCAGCCTCTTAAAGTGAACCCCAGCGCAATGTCGGTGGTTGTGAATTATGTATACTTCCACCAATTTCATTACCCTACACTCCCAATCCACCATGTCCTCTCCCTTTATCCTCCCCATTCCCAGCCACTTGTCCTCCAGATGGATGGGTGCACTTGTGTTATAAGTTGCAGATACTGTAAGGCCCTACCATTAATGTCATAATAATAGACAATAGACAATAGGTGCAGGAATATGCCATTCGGCCCTTAGAGCCAGCACCACCATTCACTGTGATCATGGCTGATCATCCACAATCAGTATCCAGTTCCTGCCTTATCCCCATAACCTTTGATTCCGCTATCTTTAAGAACTCTATCCATCTCTTTCTTGAAAGCATCCAGAGACTTGGCCTCCACAGCCTTCTAGGGCAGAGCATTCCATATATTCACCACTCTCTGGGTGAAAAAGTTTTTCCTCATCTCCGTTCTAAATGGCCTACCCCTTATTCTTAAACTGTGGCCTCTGGTTCTGGACTCACCCATCAGCGGAAACATGCTTCCTGCTTCCAGCATGTCCAATCCCTTAATAATCTTATATGTTTCAATAAGATCCCCTCTCAGCCTTCTAAATTCCAGAGTATACAAGCCCAGTCGCTCCTATCTTTCGACATATGACAGTCCCGCCATCCCGGGAATTAACCTTGTGAACCTACGCTGCACTCCCTCAATAGCAAGAATGTCCTTCCTCAAATTTGGAGACCAAAACTGCACACAGTACTCCAGGTGTGGTCTCACCAGGGCCCTGTACAGCTGCAGAAGGACCTCTATGCTCTTATACTCATTCCCCTTGTTATGAAGGCCAGCATGCCATTAGCTTTCTTCACTGCCTGCTGTACTTGCATGCTTGCTTTCAGTGACTGATGTACAAGAACACCTAGATCTCGTTGTACTTCCCCTTTTCCTCACTTGACTCCATTTAGATAATAATCTGCCTTCCTGTTCTTACTGCCAAAGTGGATAACCTCACATTTATCCACATTAAACTGCATCTGCCATGCATCTGCCCACTCACCCAGCCTGTCCAAGTCACCCTGCATTCTCACAACATCCTCCTCACATTTCACACTGCCACCCAGCTTTGTGTCATCGACAAATTTGCTAATGTTACTTTTAATTCCCTCATCTAAATCATTAATATATATTGTAAACAGCTGCGGTCCCAGCGCTGAACCCTGCAGTACCCCACTGATCACCACCTGCCATTCCGAAAGGGACCCGTTAATCGCTACTCTTTGTTTTCTGTCAGCCAGCCAATTTTCAATCCATGTCAGTACTCTGCCCCCAATACCATGTGCCCTAATTTTTCCCACTAATCTCCTATGTGGGACTTTATCAAAGGCTTTCTGAAAGTCCAGGTACACTACATCCACTGGCTCTCCCTTGTCCATTTTCATAGTTACATCCTCAAAAAATTCCAGAAGATTAGTCAAGCACGATTTCCCCTTCATAAATCCATGCTGACTCGGACCAATCCTGTTACTGTATCCAGATGTGTCGTAATTTCATCTTTTATAATTGACTCCAGCATCTTTCCCACCACTGACGTCAGGCTAACGGGTCTATAATTCCCTGTTTTCTCTCTTCCTCCCTTCTTGAAGAGAGGGACAACATTAGCCACCCTCCAATCCACAGGAACTGATCCTGAACCTATAGAACATTGGAAAATGATTACCAATGCGTCCACGATTTCTAAAGCCACCTCCTTAAGTACCCTGGGATGCAGACCATCAGGCCCCGGGGACTTATCAGCCTTCAGACCCAACAGCCTATCCAACACCATTTCCTGCCTAATATAAATTTCCTTCAGTTCATCCATTACCGTAGGTCCTTTGGCCACTATTATATCTGGGAGATTGTTTGTGTCTTCCCTAGTGAAGACAGATCCAAAGTACCTGTTCAACTCGTCTGCCATTTCCTTGTTCCCCATAATAAATTCACCCACCTCTGTCTTCAAGGGCCCAATTTTGGTCTTAACTATTTTTTTCCTTTTCACATACCTAAAGAAGCTTTTACTATCCTCCTTTATATTCTTGGCTAGTTTACCTTCGTACCTCATTTTTTTTCTGCGTATTGCCTTTTTAGTTACCTTCTGTTGCTCTTTAAAAGTTTCCCAATCCTCCAGCTTCCCACTCGTCTTTGCTGTTATACTTCTTCTCTTTTATTTTTATACTGTCCGTTACTTCCCTTGTCAGCCACGGCCTCCCCTTACTCCTCTTCATTCAATGAAGAAACACTCTCTTCATTCCCAACAAAATCCTACTCTTTTATCAATTATGGCATCACCCTATCCATAAGCACTTGGTAAGCATCAAGACCACTAGACCTGCAGTAAACTTCATTCACAGTGATCTGACTACAAGATATAAGTAATGAAGGAACAGAAAGCATCATGTATCTGGAAATGTAGCAATTCCTGCTCTACCACGTTCAATACAAAAGCAAACGATTGCCAAAAGGTGAAATAAAAAGTGCTGGAGATGCTCAGTAGATCAGGCAGTATGGGTGAGGAGAGAAACAAAGTTATTAATTCACGTTGAAGGCCTTCCATTGGAACTCCACCTAAACAATTTAGTTTTCTTCAGGTGCGGTCTAACTTGCTGAATGTTTCTGGTGCTTTCTCTTTCATTATGGAGTTACAAAGTTGGAAAGGAAGATGTTACATTTTTTCCTTTGCTTATTCTGCCAAGGGTGGGAAAGCTGACAGTGCGGAAAGTGCACAAATCCACAGTGTTTTATTTTGGGAAGTGCCAGAGTGTTCACGGCCAAGTCTTCCCAAGTCTTGCCAATGTTGTAATGGAGGGAATTACAGCTGCTACGGCAAGGCCCTGCAAATAGTAATGAGGCGAATAGCCATATGACCAACTAATATTGGGCAAAGAGGTTGGGCGAAGTCCCTGTCCCTCGTCTGGTATATTCATCCACCTGAGAGGACAGGTGGGGCATTGATCCAAAGCACCCTTTCCCCCAGTAAGTGTTCATCAGGTTAAGGATGTGTGCACATGCACATTGGTCTTACCTAGGTATGCATCTAACATGCCCCTCCAAAAACAATCAACATTAAGCTCCTGTACGTGTCACCAAAAAGTAGCAACTCTGACAGTGCAGCACCCCTCGGTATTCCAGTGGAGTGCTAGCCTGAATTACATTCTCATGTCACTGAACTGGAACCTGAATCCATGATCATGTGACTCATGTAAAAATAAGGTTTCACTTGTGGTCAACTGAAGTGAAAAATAAAATGAAGAATATAGTACATACTAGTGGGAAAAATTGAAACATTAAACTGCTCAGCAGGTAGAAAGCATTTGGCAAGAAAGGGCTTTATCACAGTCATCAGTAACATGCGGATATACAACATTTAAATCAGAATCTGACAACAGTAAGATCTCAGTAGTGCATTAGCCTTGCTCCTTTTGATGCTGATGACCTGCCTTACCATTTCAATTTCACATAAATCACCGGCTGACCCTCTTGGTGAGATGTGCTTGTATCAAAATGGAGAAATAAAGAAAATTCCACTTTAGATAGCATGTCTGGCAAAAGAAAATGAGAAAACGGGTGCTGTTCTGAGGTAACTGATAATGGTGTATGTCCTATTGTAACAGGAAGTTTTACACTGCAGCTAGAGTGAGGCTGGTGGAGATGAAACCTTCTCAGAAGCTCAGTTTAGTTGTTTCGTCAGGTGATTTTATAGGAAGGGTTCCTGGAGTTTAAACCTGGTTCAGATGAATTTGATGTCAGCACCAGATTCAAAGCTGACTGACTCTCTTGTTCCACTCTGCAGTTTTTAAGGCCTTTTAGATCCTGTAGCATGCAAGGACAGCCCTGTGATATTGATCAGCAGATTGTTGATGCACAATTTAATCCAGGATGCAGACCAGTGACTTTGTTACAGATTCTAACTGCCAGGCTCATTTATTTTATAGATCTGTAGAAGCTTGTTTTAATGGAGTGAAATGTGACATGAGACAAGAAGAATCTTCTTCATCTGGAGGCTGATGGATTCACTACCCAAGAGGCTCAGGAGGCTCAACCAGTTTCTAGGTGTTCAGGGAATATAGAATTATGAGGCTAGTTCAAAGTAGGCACAAAGTATTCAGCGAGTTCCTACAGCATGTTTCAAAGGGTTCAGTGACCTCCTGTTCATTCTTACCTCTTG
This sequence comes from Mobula birostris, assembly GCF_030028105.1. NCBI lineage: Eukaryota > Metazoa > Chordata > Chondrichthyes > Myliobatiformes > Myliobatidae > Mobula > Mobula birostris. The sequence goes on along the minus strand of NC_092388.1, from coordinate 42,924,653 downwards.
AAGGTTCAATTTGGTAGCTACAGAGGTGAACTGTTAGACAACATACCCATCACTGTGGTTTGGGGATTCCAATATGTTTAACTTCATAGAATCAGCCGTGTGGAAAATTTTTCTTCCAAACTGTATGGAGCAGTCACAGGCTGCTGAACATTAGTCCTCGCCCACACCAACTATCCTTGCACTCCTTCTCCTCTCATCTTAGGGTGCACACGAGCTGACAGTAGGAAGCCACGCTAGAGTGCCTAAGTGGAGCCCTCAGCTCACAATGAAAGAATGGACTTGAACTCAGGTAGCATTTTTCTTACCTTGGAACATCCCAAAATGCCAAAGGTCATAAAAAAAAGCTTAGCCACCAGTTTGAGCGCAGTTGGATTCTCCAGACTGGTGACGTAGTAATATCTGTTGATGAAATGGGATAATTATAGGCACGACACCAGGCCAAATTCCCCTCCTCTCATTTTAAATCCTCCCCAGAGAACATACGGAGTTTTGATTTAGTCTGAAAAACAGATTTAGTAAAAGAGAAGTATTAACACTCACAAGATGCTGGAGGAACTCAGCAAATCAGGCATCATCAATGGAAAGAATTAACAGTCAACATTTTGGGTCAAGACCCTTCATTAGTCATGTGTGTTGTTGAAGATTTCCAGTGTCTTGAGTTAATATATTTTTGTCCTCTGACCCTGTTCTGGCATGCCTTAGGAATCAAGCCTAGTGCTCTACGTTTCCTAATAAGATTTTATCAATGACTGAATGACTATCCACTTCCTCTCATAACCAAGTACAGACAATGTAAGGCTACATCTATCAGTAAGCAAACCCCAGAGATGTAATCTTATCATATTGAATGAGGTTGTTGTAAATATTTTAGATTTTGCGCTGTTAATTTTGAAATTCATCTGGGCTGTTACATTAATGCCTTGTAATCACTCGCAGGTAGCTTTTCTTTGTGGAGAACCTGTCAGAGAACGTTGACCTGATCTTTGACTGGTAATCATGCCAATCAACCGTTTTCTTGTTACTTTCAAATTCGACCTTGCTTCTTGAATAAATCAGTCATTACTCTGTGGGTGAATGCAACAATTTTGAAAGATATCACAATTTTATTCATAATGATCACTTATGCCTTTCATATTAAGTCACTCCTCCCCTAAGTATTCAATACTGAGGATGATTGAGCACTTATCAAGTTCCAAAAAAGTTTGTATATTTCATCTTGATTTTTGTACCTCTTCTAATAATTGCTCTCAATATTACTGATGAAGCTTTCTATGTGTAGTTTGAATAAGAAATCTGAATTCGAATCACATTAACTCACTTGATGCTGAAAAGATTGATTTAAATCCTCTCTGGTGAATGATGGACCTCCATTTAATCCCATATTTAATATTTCTTCCTATTTTATTTAATTTTATCAGTGGATAATCTCTTACCCTTTGATAATGACAATGGAGATCCGTAGTCCAATTCTGCACGGCTGTCATTATAACATCCTAATTATTTTTTTTTGCAGGATGGATGGTCACAGTATCATTTTGTGGCCTCGTCTTCTACAATAGAGCGGGACAGGCAGAGACCCTACTCCTCCTCACGCACTCCTTCCATATCACCGGTCAGGATGTCCCCGAACAATCGCTCAGGTAAGCTGCACCAGCACTCCAATCACTTCCCAGACCAGCTGGCAAGGTTGGTGCCATTCTGGTTACAGGCAACTGCAAAGCTAAGTTCCCGCCATTTAAGTTCAAAAAAATAAAAAAGTTATTTTTATTTCTATGTTTAAAACAACTATTATAGAATAGCACAGCTCCTTAGCTTATTCTGCCCATGCTGACTTCCTGAAACCGTCAGTCCCCATAGCCCCTTGTCCTGTAAATCGCAGCAGTGGATAATCCCCTATCATTCTGTAATTTCCCTGGGAATCAATAGTCTTAACATATATGATCAATTCCCCTTTTAAAGTTGTTATGGAATCGGTTTCCAACACAGTCTATATATATTCACTCAAAATCAAATAGTCAAGTTAAGTTTATTGTCATTTTCACAAGTACCATGAAAAACTTAAATGTAGCAGCATCATGGGCATATTGCATTGAACACACATTCACAAGAAAGACACAAATCAAGCATAAATTATGCAAGAAAGAACACAATTAGAACAAAAAGACATAAGTCTGTTGTAGTTCAAAGTGATCATATAGTCACTATACCGTGGTAATGATTGGGGTTGTGCAGGTAGTTTCGAGAAACAGCTGAAGCGAAGTAGCTGCTCTTGAACCTGGCTCTGTAGAACTTCAGGTTTCGATACATCCTGTCCAAGAAAAAAAATCCTCCTGCTGCAGAAAAAAATCTTCTCCTCACATCTTTGTTGCTAATTCTCTTGCATTGTACTTCCAGTCGTTAAGAAACTCCCTGCATGTCATATAACCTGCTTTGCTGTCAGATCTGGTTATCAGTTAAGTTGCTACCCAGATTCTTTCATGGGGATGAAAGAAGTCATCTTTCATGTTGAGGAATTAATCATGGTTTAGAAATATGGTGATCAGTTCCCATTGACTCCCTCCTAAAGTCTAAGTTCCATAAATCTCCTTTAAACTTTGCCCCTCACCTTAAATCCGTGCCCTCTAAATGATGATATTTTCGCCTTGGGAAAAAGCCGCTATCCACATGTGCCTCTTGTACCTTTATAAACTTCTATGAAGTCTTCCCTCATCATCCATACTTCTGAGAAAAAAAAACCTTAAGTTTGTCCAAACATACCTTGTAGCTTAAAATCCCTAATGCATGTAACATTCTGACGCATCCCCTCCAAAGCCTCCACATCCTTACTGCAAAGCAACAATCAGAACTCCATATGGTACTCCAAAAGTGGTCGAACTAATGTTTTGTACAGCTGCTAAATGGCTTCCTAAACTTTTATAGTCAGGGTGACTTATGAAGGTAGGTTTGCCATACACCTCCTATACCACCTTGTCTATTTATCTCCCCACTTCAAGGAGCAATGGACCCCTTTGTACATCAATGTTCCTTTGGTACTAGCCAATTTCTTTTTGCTTTCCACTTATATTTGACCTCCTGAGCACTCGTCTGGATTAAATTTCACCTGCCCTTTCTCTGGCCACATTGTTAATTCATCTACTTATATCCTGCTGAATCCTCTGACAACCTTCCTCAATGTCCACAACTCTGCCAATTTTTGTGTGGAACACTACTGATTATAGACCTTCAGTTCAGAATAATCAGAATCAGGTTTATTATCACTGGCATGTGTCGTGAAATCTGTTAACTTAGCAGCAGCAGTTCAATGCAATACATTATTATAGAAGAAGAAGAAAAATATAATACATAAATAAGTAAATCAATTTACAGTATACTTAGATTGAATAGATTAAAATGGTGCAAAAAAAACAGAAATAATTGTATATTAAAAATGAGAGGCAGTGTTCACAGGTTCAACGTCCATTTAGGAATCGGATGGCAGAGGGGAAGAAGCTGTTCCTGAATCGCTGAGTGTGTGCCTTCAGGCTTCTGTATCTCCTACCTGATGGTAACAGTGAGAAAAGGGCATGCCCTGGGTGCTGGAGATCCTTAATAATGGACGCTGCCTTTCTGAGACACTGCTCCCTAAGGATATCCTGGGTACTTTGTAGGCTAGTGCCCAAGATGGAACCGACTAAATTTACAACCCTCTGTAGCTTCTTTCGGTCCTGTGCAGTAGCACCCCCCCCACACAACCCCCATACCAGACAGTGATGCAGCCTGTCAGAATGCTCTCCATGGTACACCTGTAGAAGTTTTTGAGTGTATTTGTGGACATACCAAACCTCTTCAAACTCCTAAAGAAGTATAGTTCTGAAGTAAAGAATAATGCCCTTCCACTAAAAGCAGCCCTTAATGGCCAAGTCGATTTGAATCCAGTCTACCAAGTCTCCCTACATACCATGTCCTGTAATCTTCTGGATCAGCCTACCATGAGGGACCTTGTCAAAAGCTTTACACAACATTCACTGCCCTATCCTCATCAATGAGCTTCATGTTTGACTCAAAGAATGCATTTCATTGTAAGATGTGCCAAGCTGACTATCCCAAATAAATCAAATGTGAGTAGATCCTACCTCTAAAATTCTTCTCCAATAAGTACCCTACCACTGATACAGTGGTAGAATCCTACAGATTTTTATAACCATACCAAATAGAGAAAGCTATATCTTTCTAAAATACTCCATGTTATTTACATTAAATAAAGTTTCAGAATTGCCATTTGTAGCACCACTCTGTTTGTTTAGATGCACTGAATGCGAGACCAAGTCAATAAGCACCACTTGTTAATGTTCAATTGTCTTTCATGTGCTTAAAGCTGACTAAACAACTCTGAGTAGAGGGGGAAAAGAGTTTATAAACCACTAACTGCAATTTAAATACATCTAGAGGTTGGAGAGGAGCTTGAAACAACTGGATTTAAGGCCACTTTTTTGAGGTAACTTTTTTGATATATAGAAAATACTATTACAAAGCACTTGTATGTAGCAGGAAAATAGAGACATTTGAGTTTCCTGGCAATACAGGTGTCTCCCGTTTCTCAAATGTTCGCTTTACGACACCTTGCTGTTACAAAAGACCTACACTAGTTACCTGTTTTCGCTAACAGTTATGAAAAAAGGCAGCGCGCGATAAAAGGCAACACGTGCCCCAAGCAGCCAAGCTGCTCCCCCGGAACTACATTCCAGCTGGTATTGCTTAAACACGTGCCTGTGAGCATCTGTGCATTATGTCGATTTATTTTGAGCATCCGTTAGCAAGATAAGTTCTAAGGTATCAGAAAAGCCTAAAAGAGCTCGTAAGGGTGTTACACTTAGCGTAAAACTAGACATAATTAAGTGTTTCGATCATGGGGAACGAAGTAAGGACAAAGTGAGTGTGGCTTGTGGAAGTTGATGAAGATGATGTTGAAGAGATTTTGGCATCCCATGACCAAGAACTGATAAATGAAGAGCTGATGCAATTGGAAGAGGAGAGGATAACCATTGAAACCGAATGCAGTAGCGAACGGACCGGAAGTGAAGTCGTCCAGGAACTGAACATGAAGCAACTGCAATTGACAACGCTGAAATGATTGCAGAAAAGTACGACTTTAATTTTGAAGGGGTACGTAGGTTTAGGGCATATTTGCAGGATGGTTTGAGTGCTTACAAAGAACTGTATGATAGAAAAATGCGCGAGGCTAGCAGTCAAGCATACTGTCGTTTTTAAAGACTTCCACACCAGCCACAGCAGACGACGAAACTCGACCTTCAACATCGAGGCAGGCAGACATAGAAGAAGATGATCTGCCTGCCCTGATGGAAACAGACGACGATGAGATGACACCCCAGTGTCCCACCACCCCAACCTCCGACAACTCAGCCTAACACACCATCATCAGTGTGCTCGTTGTCTTCCCAATTCCGGTAAGTGATACTACACTGTACGTACATTATTTCTACTTTATATAGGCTGTGTATTTTTATGTGTTATTTGGTATGATTTGGCAGCTTTATAGCTTAAAGGTTACTGGAAAGAGTGTTTCTGCTGAGAGCGCTTGTGTGAGATTTTCGCTACGGTGGACAGTGCAATGATTGCAGAAAAGTATTTCTACTTTTTATAGCTGTGTATTTATATCATTCCTGCTTTTATTATATGTTACTGTTATTTTAGGTTTTATGTGTTATTTGGCATGATTTGGTAGGTTATTTTTTGTGTCTGCGAACGCTCACAGATTTTTCCCATATAAATAAATGGTAATTGCTTATTCACTTTACGACATTCCGGCTTACAAACCGTTTCGTAGGAACGCTCTACCTTCAGATGGCGGGGGAAACCTGTAGAGGGGACATTTCTTTCATCCATGTTTTGTGTTGGTAACGATTTTATGGATAATTTATTTTCAGATTTTCAGTTCAGACTGCCAGAGGTGAATATTTCTGTTATAGCTAAACAGAATCGTCATTTTAATCAAACAGTAGAGTGGTGGGGAGCTTCAGGAACTCTTTCCATAAACCACTTCACCTTTCTGCCTCCTTTCTTCCTTTGAGTCCTGTAGGATACAGCTAGGGGTCCAAAAGGGTCCAGCTTTTGGCCTCCTGTCATTATTCTTATTATGTAACTTGGTCTTACTTTTTGGCTGATTGTTCTTGTTGAGGCATCTTGTGAATTTTTACTGCATTATATAAATGCAAGTTGCTTTGCTGGTGTTGGATTTGATGGCACTGGAGTGGTTGGAACTGATGAATCAAACTTTTGTACTTCATGGATGGCCCTCCCCCACCTCCCTCCTAGAATGTTTTGACGATCATTATGTTTTAACCTTATTCTGTCGTTCGGCACTTATGATGTGACAAATGTCAACTTCGTGTAAGTGGTTATAGGTCATTGTTTTCAGATGATGTGCCTGCCTATTTAACACACCTGTAAATATACCTAAGTAGCTGTCCATCCTGGTCTAGCTTTTTAAAAATGGTTGAAAGATTTAACCACATTTCGCAAGTGTCACAGTACCATAGCATTCTCACATGTGCTGATTTTCATTAATTTCAAGAGAAACATCTTTACTTCAGCATTTATATGCTTAGAACTGAGCCTGACTGCCTTCCTTTGCAGGAAACATTGTAGCCCTTGTCATTTACACTGACAAAATAAGAAAGCCTGCAAATATAAATGTGAAATCACAATCTGTTCCACATCCGGAAAACATTTACAATAAAAGCAGAGGCTTATGTAATGCTCATACACAAGTACACAAACAATATACCAGTATAAAAGCAATCTATGATAAAAATTTAAAGACACTCCATAAATGGCAGTTGACTTGAAAAGTATATCTGTATGGATAGTCTGCCTAGGAAATTATTTGGTAATTATTTGCAAAATACATGTATATAAGTAGAACAAGACTTCCAGGGTTGAGTATGGCGCGAGTCGGTGTGTGTGAGTGTGGCTCCCGATTTTTATTGAAAATCTACCTGCTTATCTTTGCCGTATGCTCGAGACCATTGTGAACAACGCGGGACGTAGCTGGACATTGAAATGGCAAGTAGAATGTACCTTCAAAGTAAAACTGGGGAAAAAGATAGCGAAGCCTCGAGCAAGAAGGCTGATGTTACAGTACTGGCGCCGTTGCACGCTGCTGGACCTGGACCCGGACAAGCGCTACCCGATGACTTGGAGAGGCTTCGTTTAGTACTTATTACTGACATGATGCAAGCAGTGCATTCTCCCCTAAAAAGAGAACCTGAAGATGCTTTATCACTAGTGAATGCCACCATGGAACAAATTATGTCTTCTTACGAGTCGCATGACGAACGCATTCGTGAGGTTGAAGACGGCCTGAATGATTACAGTGACCGACTGGTGAGTGCCAAAGCCGCCATTGCAGTGTTGCAGAGCAAAAACGCATTTCTGAAGGGAAAGCTAGGTGACCTCAAAAATCGGTCGCGGAGATCCAATTTGAGAGTGGTTGGCATTCCTGAAAATTTGGAAGGTTCGGACCCTGTTAAATTTATGACCAAGTTTTTTGATGAAGTGCTGGGGACAAATTTTTTCCCAAGTCCTCTCGTACTTTTGCATGCTCACCGAGTCGGACGTAAACCATCCAGTGTCTCTGAAGCCAAGCAAACGAGACCAAGGACGCTCCTGGTTTGCTTTCACTCCTTTCAAGATAAGCAACGCATCATCAACAGACGGAAGCAGGAGCTGTATTTCCGCGGACACCGCGTGTTTTTTTATGAAGATTTCAGTGCAGAGCTGGGGAGAAAACGAGCAGCTTTCAAGGAGGTGAAATCCCTGCTTTACGGGAAAGGGGTCAGATTTGGTCTCTTGTATCCTGCCCAGCTCCAGGTCATGCATGAAGGTAAAAAGCATTATTTCCATACACCAAAGGCGGCCAAAGAGTTTCACCATTTGCGCTGGGGAGAAAAAGAACGAGAAGAGCAATGACTTTTTTTTAGGTTATTCATGCTGCTTTGAAGGGGTCTCATGCTGAGGCAAACTGTTAATTTTCACAATCCACTTCTTTGTTCATTTTTTCCAGTTTAATTTGCGGAACGCGATGGGGTCGAACTGCTATGCTGCCGAAACTGATTAACAAAAACTTTCAACCAGCAAAATGTACATATTTGGGATTTGTATCTCAGGCCTAAGTGTTGCCTAGTGTTTTTTTTTTGTTTTTAATGCTTAGCTTGACCTGTGTCATCTTTAACATATTAAAGATAGTATAAGTGATAGGATCAATTTTAAGGAGGGAAGCCACCCTAGATTAGATTGAAAATTGGGCTGTATGGGGAACGCCTTGGAAGTTTTTTGTTGGGTACTGCCTGCGATCATCCTCAATTGGGGAGGTAGATCTAGGTTTCGGGGCTTAATTGGGTTTTTTGTGTAAAGGGGTGGGGAGAGTGTTTTGGGGGATTACAATGGCAGTTTATTCTTTTGTGTGTTACAGATTTATCAGACTTTCTTTTCATTGTGAGTTATTGTGTGCAACTTATGCCCTCGCACTATTTTGGATTGTAGGCCCTGTGTGTCTTTTGATATGGTTAACATGAGTGCTGCTGATGGAGGCCACCCTGTGAGGTTTATTTCTTGGAATGTAAAGGGGCTCAATGGTCCGGTTAAAAGAGCTGAAGTTTTCTCTCGTCTGAAGCAATTAAAAGCAGATATACTATTTCTACAAGAGACACATTTAAGAGTGGAGGACCATGATAGACTTCGTAAGGCATGGATTAGTCAAGTTTTTCATTCCAGATTTAATAGTAAGTCCAGGGGGGTGGCAATATTAATCACCAAAAGAATGCAGTTCACACCATCTGATGTAATCAGTGACCCTAATGGTCGCTTTATTATAGTCTCTGGCTCCCTCTTTCAGATACCTGTTATTTTGGTAAATGTTTATGCCCCTAATTGGGACGATGTCCACTTTGCAAATAAGGCTTTGTCATTAATACCTAACCTGAATACACATAAGCTAATCTTTTCCGGAGATTTGAACTGTGCTATTGACCCACTGCTTAACAGGTTTTGCCCTCAGGGAACATTTTCTGGTATGGCAAAGGCCTTCTCGATGTTTATGCAACAAAATGGTTATATGGATCCTTGGAGATTTTTGAATCCATCAGTCAGGCAATTCTCTTTCTTTTCTTATGTTCACCACTCCTATTCCAGGCTAGACTATTTCTTTATAGATAACTCCTTGATACCAATGATTAGACAAATTGAGTACACTGCTATAGTTATATCTGATCACTCGCCCGTGAAACTGTTCCTATGTTTTCCTTTAAACGTTACAGAACGGCCTCTGTGGAGACTTAACCCCCTTTTGCTTTCTAATGAGAAATTTTGTAGTTATATATCGGCTAACATTGACACATTCTTCGAGACTAACAAAACTGAGTCGGTATCGTACTCTTTACTTTGGGAAACTTTAAAAGCTTACTTGAGGGGTCAAATAATATCTTATACTTCACACGCCAATAAAGAGCGTAGGAAGGAAATGCAAGTGTTATTGCAATCTATTTTGGACCTGGATAGAAAATACTCTGAGGCACCCACTGCGGAATTATATAAAAGCCGGGTTGATTTGCAAGCGAAGTTTAATCTTCTACCTACAAACCTATCAGAACAATTAATTCTTAAGACACGTGGCCTCTATTATGAATATGGTGACAAGGTGAGCCGGCTTATGGCTCATCAGTTGAAACGTCAAGCTGCATCACGACTTATTCCTCAGATAAGAGACATGCATCAACACTTGACAAGCAATCCAAAAGAGATTAATAACATCTTCGCAACTTTTTATTCCTCTCTGTATGCCTCAGAGTTCCCCTCAGATAAAACAAATATGGAACTTTTTTAGATAATTTGGAAATACCAACTCTTGAACAACAAGAGGTGGAGAACCTAGATCAGGCTCTTGGGCAGGAAGAGATTAATAATGCCATTATGGCTATGCAGAGTGTTAAGTCCCCAGGTCCTGATGGTTATCCAATAGAATTTTATAAGGAATTTAAGGATAAGCTCGTACCGATCCTTCTAGAAGTGTTTCAGGAATCTTTGGAGAACGGCTCCTTACCCCCTGCTCTTTCACAGGCAGCTATTTCACTACTTCTTAAAAAGGACAAGGACCGGACTCAATGTGGATCATATCGCCCCATCTCACTTTTGAATGTAGATGTGAAAATTTTGGCTAAAGTGCTTGCATGCTGTTTAGAACGTCCCCTTCCCAAGATAATTTCAGATGATCAAACAAGTTTTATTAAAAATCGCCATTCTTTTTTTTAATATCTGTTGACTGCGTGATGTTGTTTATTCACCCAGTGATTCTCCAAGTCCGGAGGTTGTTATCTCCTTGGACACGGAGAAGGCGTTTGATAGAGTGGAGTGGGTATACTTGTTTAGTGTTTTGGAGAAATTTGGATTTGGCAGAATATTTATAGCTTGGGTTAAGCTATTATACCACTCGCCTTTAGCATGTATACAGACAAATTATTTTCGATCTGACTATTTCCCATTAACACATGGCACTCGCCAAGGCTGCCCATTGTCCCCTCTTCTTTTTGCAATTACAATTGAGCCTCTTTCTATTGCACCTAAGTCAACTACATTATTTCAAGGTGTTAGAAAAGGGGACATGGAACACCGTGTTTCCCTATATGCTGATGACCTCTTACTTTATGTTAGCAACCCTGTAGGTAGTAGTCTTGCTATTGTGTCATTATTAGGTCAATTTGGAGCCTTCTCTGGCTATAAACTGAACTTTCAAAAAAGCAAATGCTTTCCCATTAATAACTTGGCTCTACAGATCCGACAGGAATCCTTGCCTTTTCCTTTATCTCGAGATGGTTTTGCATACCTAGGAATACATATTACTCGCCCTTTTACATCTCTGTTTGAAGCTAACTACAGGCCTCAGGTTAGCCAAATGAAGGCTGATTTCGAGAGATGGCGCAGTTTACCCCTTACTATAGCTGGGAGAATTCAATCAGTGAAAATGACTATACTTCCTAGATTTCTTTATTTGTTTCAGTGTTTGCCAGTTTTCTTATCTAAGTTATTTTTTAAATCAGTCGACCAACCTATAACCTCCTTTATTTGGGAAAATAAGGTCCCAAGGGTTAATAAGCACACTCTCCAAAGAGGTTGTGACGTAGGTGGAATGGATCTTCCCAGCTTTATTCATTATTACTGGGCATTTAACATTCAAAGTGTATTATTTTGGCTCCACCGGCCAGATATAATCTGGTGCCTGCTTGAGTCACGGTCTTGCCACTCCTCGTCTCTCCCAGCTTTGGTGTATTCTTCCTTACCATTGAAATCCTCTCAATTCACATCTAACCCGGTCGTGCTCTCCACCCTCAAAATTTTTAATCAATTTCGCTGCCACTATAAGTTCATATCAGCTTCAGTTTTGGGCCCCATTCATAAAAACCATTTATTTCCTCCCTCCACATTCGATTCAGCTTTCAGACATTGGGGTTTGAACGGTCTTATGCGCATTAAGGATTTGTATACTGATAACATATTTGATAGTTTTGACAACCTGCGCAGTAAGTATGGCCTTCCGCATAATCATTTTTTTAAATACCTGCAGATTCGCCACTTTGTCAAGGAAAAATTTCCCTCTTTTCCTGATCTACCACCTGCTATGTTATGGGAAAAATTCACTCTTAGCTTTAAAGATAAAGGGCTGATCTCTGAACTATACTCTCAGCTGATGTCATTGGGAGTTCAAGATCTAAACAAAACTAGGAGTAGGTGGGAGGATGACCTTGGAATGGATCTGGCTGAGGAATATTGGGCAAAAGTATTGAATAGGGTTCATTTCTCATCATCATGTGCTAGACTGGGGCTCATACAATTTAAAGTTTTACACAGGGTACATTTAAGTAAAGCCAGACTTGCAGACATATACCCTGGGACAGACGCTGGCTGTGACAGGTGTTCCTTCTCTCCGGCTGGTTTAGTACATGCACTTTGGTCATGCCCTCGGCTTGATGACTATTGGGCACTGGTTTTTAAAATTGTCAGTGAGGTTTTGGGGGTGACACTGAGACCTTGCCCGCTTATAGCTGTATTTGGTGTGGCAGATGATGATTTGGGTTTAAATGCAAGCCAGTCAGATATCATTGCATTTACATCGCTATTGGCCCGTAGGAGAATTTTGCTGGTTTGGAAATCTGCCACTCCCCCAACTGCTGCTGCTTGGTTAGAAGATGTAATGTTTTTTCTGAAATTAGAAAAGATTAAATTCACTTTGAGGGGGTCTGTGAAAAAGTTCTATTCGAAATGGGGACCTTTCTTATCATATTTTGGGAGTCTTAAGGAATTACCTACTAGTTGAGGGCATTTGATTGTACTTGGGAAGTTGCCTCCCATTTAACACGCTTATAATTTACCTCACAGGTGGTTGATGAATTGTAAACATGAGTGTATTTTGGATCATCTGACATGTCTCAGATGTGTGCGAGCCGTCGTCTTGAAGTAGTGTGGGGGTATGGTTGTGAAATGTCCGTACTTGTATTTGTGAATTGTTGTGTTGTAAATATATTAGCTGCTATGATATGTTTGGGGAGGGCAGGTGGGGGGAGGTTTATTTGGGGGTACGATATAAAAGCAAAATGAAGGAAAAATGTAATCCATTATATATTCTGTATTGTGTCATTCCTTCAATAAAAATAAAAAGAAAAAAAAATAAGTTGAACAAGAAATTAGCAAAGATAACAGAAATATCATTGTAGATTGGTAGTGGAATTGAATATAAAAGTAGTGAGATCATGTTTCAGTTATATATGGCATTAGTAAGACCACATCTGGTGCCTTTACTGAAAGAGGGATGTATTTGAAGTTTTTCTGCCACGTTTCTCTGTCGGGAACCGAGATTTAGCAGTGGAGAATTATGCAGGAACTCAATTAACCCACCCTCCCACCACATAAAGCTGCATCTGTGTCAAAGTCTACAGATCATACATAGATCAGTTACTTAAGAACTCAAAGGGCAAAGGTAGAAGCAAACTATTTTCACCCCAGCAAGCTGTCAGAGAAAGAAATAGCGTAGGGAAAATTTATTAAGATTATTAACCACTTCTTGACGGTACTCTTGGATAACAAGCACATCAGTGCTTGTAGCACCTGTTGTGTATTGAATATTTCAGTAATATTTGAGTAATTTTGTAAATATATATGATTAAGCATTCTTTGTTGTTTAAGTAATTCATTACGGGTTATATTTAAAAGTTCATGCATGGCGTACATCATAATGCCAAATTAGACTCGCATTCCCGGCTCCTTTGTTTTCCTTTCGATTTTGTGTTTTGGAGTTACAAAGCATAACAGTGGCAATGAGTATGTTTTAAATGAAACCGAGGCAACCGTCTATCTGTTGAAGCACAGTGAGAGTTTCAGTTTTAAAAAAGTGCATTGAGAAATACTCAAGTAAAAAAGCACCTACGGCTGGGATGGAAGAAGACTCCAAAGTGTTTCTCACCATCAACACTCACAAAGGGCTTTATCGCTATAATAGGTTTATTTTTGGAGTAGTGCCTGCATCTGCACTCTGGCAGAAAACTATGGACCAGGTGCTGCAAGGCTGTCCAGGCACAGAGTGTTACCTGGATGACATCAGTGTTACTGGTAAGGATGACAAGGAACATCTCCAAAATCTCAAGACAGTGTCAAAAAGATCAGAAGATTATGGGCTTAGAGCACAATGTGACAAGTGTGAATTCTTTAAAACAATCATCACTTACTGTGGTCACACTACTGACACACAAGGATTACACAAGTGTGCTGTGAAAATACAAGCAGTGGTAGATGCTCCAAGGCCAAAGGGTGTGTCACAGTTTCAGTCATTTTTAGGATTTGTAAATTACTATAGCCTATTCCTGCCAAACCGGGCTACTGTGCTCCACCCCTTGAACTCATTACTACAGATCAGGAAGAAAAGCCAATGGACAAAGCAGTGTGAGATGGCTTTCAAAAAGGTAAAGGTAATGTCAGACATTGTGGTCACACATTATGATACACATTGTCCGGTGAAGCTTGCCTGTGATGCTTCACCTTATATAATGCAGTAGATGCAGCCATGTCACGTGACGGCAATCAACAGCACATAGTCTTTGCATCACGTCTCCTGAGCACTGCAGAGAAGAGTTACGCACTGATTGACGGAGAGGTCTTGAGTCTGGTTTGGGGTGTAAAACGTTTGAACCAGTACTTGTATGGGAGAGAGTTTACCCTCATTACTGACCATCAACCACTGGTGCCCACTTTCAATCCAGAGAAGGATGTTCCACAAACAGCAACGGCACAAATGCAGAGATGGGCTTTGTTTGCTGGAGGGCACTGTTACAAAATGGAATTCAAGAGGACAACTCATCACTGAAATGTTAATGGATTGTCCCATTTACCCTTGGAAAGGGAAATACCTGAAAAATTTACAAAACAGGACACTCTTCTCGATGTATTCTCCCTAATGCAAATCAAAAGTCACCCTATTATGGCAGGGATGATCCTAAGAGGAGCCAGAAAAGACCCACAGTGTCTCAGGTCTACATGACCACCTAAAATGGAGAGATTGTGCAGTAGAAACTCCAGTTCTCCCATTTTTACCAGTGCCTGGATGAACTTACCCTTGATGGGGGTTGCCTTATTTGGGGCTTGAGAGTTGTTGTACCATCCAAGCTGAGAGCTAAAGTGTTGGAGGAGCTACATGCTGGTCTTCTAGGTGTTAGTAAGCATGAAGACATTGGCTTGAAGCTTTGTCTGGTGGCCTGGGATAGATCAGCAGATCGAGCAGCTCACCGTCCACTGTTCAGAATGCCAGCACATCCAGAAGATACCACGAGCAGTGCCTCTCTATCCCTGGGAATGGACTGCATTGCCCTGGAAAGGATTCATGTGGATTTTGTCCGGACTATTCATGGGGACAAATTTCTTAGTAGTAGTAGTAGATGCAGTTACAAAGTGGCCAGAAGTGTTCTCAAGAGCCTCCACTACAGCCTCACTCCCTATTGGTGTGTTGAGAAGCCTCTTCTCAAGGACTGTTGTTCTAGAACACTTCGTCAGTGACAAAGGGCCACAGCTGCAGAACAATTTCAGTCATTCCGGAAAATGAATGGAAAAGACACATTACGTCTGTACCATACCATCCAACTACAAATGGCTTGACTGAAAGGTTTGTCCTGAGTGTAAAGAACGCACTGTGAGCAATGTCAGCAGAACACACTACGTTGACACTAAATCAGAAAGTCACCAATTTCCTCCGTGCATATTGCAATGCAGCACACTCCATAACTCACCAGCTGTGCTGTTCCTGGATCCCCTCAAGCTCAATCTCAGAAGGAGTATGCAGGACATATACTTAAGTTGAGGTGCATTCTATATTGAGTTGGAGTTTATAGTTAAGCAGGGAGGACCCGAGCATGCTTTCCATCCGTGCCGGGTTGAGCATCGAGCTAGCCACTCGGCCTTGTAAAAAACAAGGGTTGAGTCAGGAACGTTCATATCGTGACCCGGATAATCTGAGAGGAGACCAATCCTGACACTAGATGCCAGACAAGAATGGGTGACTGTCTGGTGCGACATGCTAGGAAGGAAGGAGCAGAGAGGATTGTTTAGTATATTGTTTAATTCAGCATTCTTTGTTGTTTAAATAATTCCTAACAGATTATATTTGAAAGTACATGCACGGCATACGTCATCATGCCATCATGTGATACTGTGCTCCTCGCTTAATGTAAAAGCAAAGTTCGACTCAAATTCCTGGCTCTTTTGTTTTCCTTTCAATTAGTTTTTATGCTTTGGAGTTACAAAAACATGGTGGTGCCCTTCTATGATCTCTGAGCTTGTAATTTCAGTATGCAGAGACATTAGTGCAAAACAATTTCTACTGTGCTGTAGGGGACTCTTCCATCCAGGGAAATAATATTAAAAGAGAAGTCGATCTGTGGCTTTCACCATCTGTTGCTATCAGATGACCCGTATATAATTATGCTGGCATTAAAATAGGAATCAGTGTGTGTCAACTCATTTCAAAACAGAATTGATTTTTTTTTGCAGGCAATTGAGTTGAACATCTTATTTGGTCTTGCAGGATGGACGACTGTCATTATTTAAATGCAGTCCATTGCTCTGAGCAATCATGGCCATCTCTGTAAGACACAGAGGTCTGCATATGTGTTACAATTTTATTTTCCTGTAGGATCATCGACAGCTTATGGAAACAGATAATAATCTCAAGGTTGGAAAGTCATAGGTATCCTCACAGAGGTGCACAACTAACGTAGTAATATTTGTCACGGGGGACCAGTCTGCCTCATTAACAAATACAAACTTTTCATTATATTAACAAACTACTTTTCGATAAAGATAGCAGTAAAAACAAGTACATAAAAAAATTAACATCTATGTGATGAATTTTATAACCATCCCAGAGCACTTTATTAAGCAATCTAAAGAAGCTTGATGTACTGTCATTATTGTAGTGTGATTAAAAGGAAATTGCAAACTTAACTAATTGTAATCAATGGTGAGTCATTCATAGGTTAACCCATCATATAATTCAGTCTGTTTCTATAAGTTTCTCTATTAGCACTTCTTCCTCTTGTACAGACAACAACAAGCTCGTCTAATTCATTCAGCATAACCTTTCCCTAATGCCACGGGGTTAATTTGCCCTCCCCACCATTATCCTGAACAGAATAACAGAGAAATCTCAGAGAATGCTATTTAAATTCTACTTACAGTACAGCTCTGGTGTAAGTATGGGGAGGAGTTAAAATTAGTAGTAGTTAGTTTAAGCTGCCTCAAGTGAACTATGCTAGTTCACTCCCAGCTTTACAGATCTGAGCTATTACACTTATTCTAACCAGTTCCACATTCAATGTGATATTTTGTATGTTTTCCTGTGACGTAACAGGCTGTTCAGCCCTTTGCATCTATGCCAGCTATCAGAATAATCCCATTTCCCTTAATTATTTCCTTTTAACGGTTCTCTCTCTTCCTATCAATTGACACCTACACACTGAGGGCAATTCATAGTGGCCAATTGGCCCACTAATTTATATGCCTTTGGGACATGGGAGGAAATAGAAACAACCAGGGGGGCGGTGGTAAGGTAAATGTGCATGCAATATTGGTGTTGGATTGCGTGGCATCATTTGCAGGCTGCCCCCAGCACATCCTTCGGTTGCGTTGGTTGTTCATGCAAATTACGCATTTCATTGTATGTTTTGATGTGTATGTGATAAATAAATGAGCCTAGATCTGAATCTGAATACACAAATTCTACATAGATAGCTCTGGAGGTCAGGATTGAACCCAATGGAAATGATCTTTGTGATGCAGGATGAAGGACTGGAGACATTTAAGTTATAGTTCCCAAATCTCTCTATCACTGGAATCTTTCTTACCTCCATGTTTGATGAGGACTAATTGATGGAGATTGATAACTGTTATTAGAAGGAAAAAGATTGGTAAAACCAGTTGTAACATTCTCAAGTCAGAAATAGGAAAAATTCATTAAGGAGCAAATAAATGGCAAAGCAATTAAGTATTTTGGACCATTTTCAATGAATACGTGCACAAATTGCTTCCCAGAAATGTGGAAAATCAACAGTCTGGGGAAAAGCAGGAAAACATAAGAAATTGACACTTGAAAAAAAATGACGTAACAAAATTAATGGAATTAGAAGCTGATCTATCCCCAGGGCCTGATAATATGCATCTCACAGCACAAGAAAAATTTGGCATGGGGAAGTAGTGAATGTATTGGCTGTTGTCTATCAAAATTCTATACTGTGGAATGGTTCATATGGACTGGAAGAATTACAGGGCATTTAGCCTAACATCAGTTGCTGGGAAGACGTTACAATCCATGATAAAGCATGTGACACTAGATTACTTAGAAAATATTCACAAGATCAGTATACACTTGGAAAATAAAGTTCAACAAAGAGTTTTTTGAAGCTATAAATGACAGAATAAATAAGGGAGAACCAATGGACATGGTGTAATTGGATCTTAAGAGGTCTTTGATTAAAGTCCGACAAATGAGGTTTATATGCAAAATGAATACATGGGAATATACTGGAATGCATTGAAAATTGGTTGACAGACAGGAAATTGAGAGGAGGAGGTAGTAGTGCTCTTTCAGGGAGGCAGCTGGTACCTTATAAAGTGCTGCAGTAATCAGTGCATGGGTCCCTGCCACTCACAACATATATGTATTAATGATTTGATTGAGGGAATGGAATAAATATTTCTTAGTGTTCGGATAATATAGAGCTTGATAGAATTATCAGCTGAGGATGTAAAAGGATTTAAGGTGATTTAGACCATCTGGCTAAGTAAGCAAGTACATGGCAAATACACTGTACTGTGGATAACTGTGACATTATCCACTTTTATAGGAAAATCAGAAAGGTGGGGTATCATTTAAATGCAGTTATTTGTGATATGTTTATGTATAAGGAGACCTGAGTATGCTTGTAGATTAGTCTTTGAAAGCAAACGTGCAGATGTAGCCAGCAGTTTGAGACAAGTGGTATGTTGACCTTCATTGCAAGAGGTTTTGAATACAGGAGTAAGAATGCAGCAAGAAAATATAGAAGAACATTTTTATAGTAGAACTTATCTTGCACATTGCGTGTCTTATCTAGGAATGGAATTACTTTTTGTGGAAAACAATGTATTGTTAATTCTTCAGACAGTCCTGGGGGTTGGTGGGTCTGTTGTGTAATGAGAAGTTGGGTTAAACAAGGCCCTATTCACTGGAGTTTAGAAGAAATGAGAAACAATCTCGTTGAAATGTACAAAAATATGATGGGTTCAACAGCCAGGATGTAACGAGGATATTCCCCTTGGCTGGGAGGGTCTAGGGCCCAAGGTCACATTATCCGTATATCGGATAAAACAACTTGGGTGGAGATGAGGAGAAATTTCCTCACTCAGAGGGAAGTATACCTGAGGAATTTTCTACCACAGAAGACTATGGAACACAAATCGCAATATATTTAAGAAGAAAACAAATAGATTTCCGGGCAGAAATTACATTAAATGGTATGGGAAGAGAGAAGGATATGGTATTGAGGTACAGGATCTGTCATGATTGTATTGAAGGCAGCACAGGCTTGAAAAGCCAAACAGTCTTCAGCTACTCCTTTTTTGTGTTTGATGTTATATTAGTCAGCACCTTTCACTTAAGAGGGAAAACATATAAAACTACAGATTTGCATTTCTTATTGCATATACAGACAACATGGCTTTGTGTTCTGAAAAATTGTGATATGGACCATTTCCTATGAGCGGGAACCATCCAAATATGGGGGCTGCCTCTACTATTCTGAGTCAGGGATGCTTCCTCAGAACTGCAGGAAGAGTGGATGGTTGAGTTTTCAAAGCAGAGCTGTGCAAGATAAAAGCCAATATGGAGATTGATTAAGGCAGATCTGGTGACAAGAAACATGAGTGCATTTTTAAGAAGTGGGGTGAGAAAAGGACTTAAGCATAGTACTTGGAAATAAGATCAGCTTACCTAAGGTTGGAAAATCTTATAGGGATTTTGGCAGGCAGATATTTGGACAAGTGACCTAAAACTTGGAACAGAAAAGTACCTTTTAAGAGTGAAGTAAAAGACTGTGGTGTGGAGAGGAGATTGAGGAAGAGAATTCTAGTACATTAGAACTTAAGCAGGTGAAGGCACTCCTCCCAACCAAGAGCAAAAGAAATTACAAACTTGCATGGGATCAGATTGGTGGAATGTGGTAATTTTAGTGAAAGTGGTAGGCTGTAGGCAGTTACAGAATTATGAATGAGCAAGTCTAAAAGGATTATTTTTGTTTCATATCACTGCCAGGATTATAAAATGCAAACTAAATTAACCTCATCTTTTATGATCTCGCAATGTATGTATCAGCTTAATGTTTCTGTATTTGAAAGTGACTCTGCATACTTATCTACCTTCAGGCACTCCTAGACATGCAACACTGCAAAGGTGTTGCTGGAAAAGTGGTTGTAAATTCTCATCAGTTTGACTGCACCTTACAGTATGTCATTGCGATAGGGAGAAGATTATGGAAACATAGGCTGCCAATCAAAGTCTGGTTACTTGAATTTGATCTCTCATTTCCCACTTGCATTCCACTGTGAAGTGGGATGTTTCATTTGTTCATGTTTTGTGGGTAGGTTTATAAATTCATAAATTGGTTTATTATTGTCTCTTGTACTAATGTACAGTGAAAAACTTTTACTATCCATACCGTTCAATCGTCACAACAGTGCATTGAGGTACTGCAGGAGAAAGTAATAACAGAATGCAAAATAAAGTGTTAAGTTACGAAGAAAGTGTAGTACAGGCAGGCAATAATATACAAGTATGAGGTTGCACAATATTGAGGTAGATTGTGAGGTAGATGGTGCCTCTGGTCCCGTGGAGCCGCATGAACACAACATACATCACATTTACTTTCAGTTTGCCTTTGGGAGGCACTTTTTCACCTGTGTTAGTCTTTAGCATCACTGAGGTCTTCTCGAATGGTACCTTAGAAAACAGTCTGTTGCAATCAGCCTCTGGAATTATGGACAAAGCTGACCCTGAGTCCAGCCTCATTTTCAATTTCACACCAGACACATCTGTTGTGATCCAGATGATTTCGTCATGTGCTTCAGTTATACTATGCAGTTCTAGGCATGACAGTTCACCTTTGACAGACTCTATGTTGTCTGGTTCTGTTTTACATTCAGTAACTTTATGCATTTGCTTAGTTTTGTGTTTGAGATCATCAGTGGGGACATGAGAGGTCCTGGAGGATTGGAGGGTTGCGGATGTTGTTCCCTTATTCAAGAAAGGGAATAGAGATAGCCCAGGAAATTATAGACCAGCGAGTCTTACTTCAGTGGTTGGTAAGTTGATTGAGAAGATCCTGAGAGGCAGGACTTATGAACATTTGGAGAGGCATAATATGATTAGGAATAGTCAGCATGGCTTTGTCAAAGGTAGGTTGTGCCTTACAAGCCTGATTGAATTTTTTGAGGATGTGACTAAACACATTGATGAAAGTAGAGCAGTAGATGTAGTGTATATGGATTTCAGCAAGGCATTTGACAAGGTATCCCATGCCAGACTTATTGAGAAAGTAAGAAGGCATGGGATCCAAAGGGACCTTGGTTTGTGGATCCAGAACTGGCTTGCCCACAGAAGGCAAAGAGTGGTTGTAGACAAGTCATATTCTGCATGGAGGCCGGTGACCAGTGGTATGCCTCAGGGATCTGTTCTGGGACCCCCTTCTCATTGTGATCTTTAAAAATGACCTAGATGAGGAAGTGGAGGGATAGGTTAGTAAATTTGCTGATGACACAAAGGTTGGGGGTGTTGTGGATAGTGTGGAGGGCTGTCAGAGGTTACAGCAGGTCATTGATAGGATGCAAAACTGGGCTGAGAAGTGGCAGATGGAGTTCAACCTAGATAAGTATGAGGTGGTTCATTTTAGTAGGTCAAATATGATGGCAGAATATCATATTAATGCTAAGATTCTTGGCAGTGTGGAGGATCAGAGGGATCTTGGGGTCTGTGTCCATAGGACACTCAAAGCTGCTGCGCAGGTTGACTGTTTGGTTAAGAAGGCATACGGTGTATTGGCCTTCATCAACCGTGGGACTGAGTCCAAGAGCCAAGAGGTAATGTTGCAGCTATATAGGACCCTGGTCAGACCCCACTTGGAGTACTGTGCTCGGTTCTGGTCACCTCACAACAGGAAGGATGTGGAAACCATAGAAAGGGTGCAGAGGATATTTACAAGGATGTTGCCTGGATTGGGGAGCATGCCTTACAAGAATAAGTTGAGTGAACTTGGCCTTTTCTCCTCGGAGCGACGGAGGATGAGAGGTGACCTGATAGAGGTGTATAAGATGATAAGAGGCATTGATTGTGTGGATAGTCAGAGGCTTTTTTCCCAGGGCTGAAATGGCTAACGCGAGAGGGCACAGTTTTAAGGTGCTTGGAAGTAGGTACAGAGGGGATGTCAGGGGTAAGTTTTTTTTAACGCAGAGTGGTAAGTGCATGGAATGCACTGCCAGCAACTGTGGTGGAGGCGGATACAATGGGGTCTTCTATGAGACTCCTGAATAGGTACATGGAGCTTAGAAAAATAGAGGGCTATCAGTAACCCTAGGTAGTTTCTAAAATAAGTACATGTTCGGCACAGCTTTGTGGGCCGAAAGGCCTGTATTGTGCCGTAGGTTTTCTATGTCTCTATGTTTCTTCTATGAATCAACAATCATTTGAAGCATGGGAGGATTTGCCACATTGATAACACCTTTGGCTTTTTGCACCATTCAGGGAAATTGTGTGCAGTTCACATTCTAACCTCTTTTTCTGTAGTTCTGGGCATCCTTTGCTGCAGTCTATAACGATGTTGCAATGGTCGATGCCCATTCTGAGGTGAAGTGTCTTTCTGCCAGTAGCCTTATGCTTTGCCTTTGCATGCCACATACAAGCCTGTCCCTTAGTGCATCAGAAAGTCCATCTCGAAAGTCACAATACTGGGAAAGTTTGCTCAGTTCTGGAATGTATTCAGAAAGGCTATCATTTTTTGACTGGTTCCTTTTGTAAAATCTAAATCTTTCAGCCATTGCCAGCAGTTTATGGTTCAAGTGATTTTGTAAAATTGTAGCAATTTCGTCTAATGTCTTGCTTGCTGGCTTTTCAGGTATTACTAAGTTGCATAAGAGACTACGTCCTTGCACCCAGTAAGCGAAGAAGTGTAGGGGCTTTCTTTTGCTCCTCCACATTGTTTGCGATACAATACAGTTCAACTCTCTCAGTCTACAACTCCCAGCCTTAAGTAGCACTAACAAATTTGTCAACTTTCCCAACTGAAGCCATCACCACGTTACTTACACTGTAAATTCAGCGCATCTGGTAGCGTCCATGATGGCCTTCTCTGTACTGTTTCACTCTTGTTGTTTTGTCCCGTAATCATGCCGTAACCGTCGGTGCAGTTCATGATATTTTCTGACATTCAGATTCGTGCTCGTCACCAATTTGTTGTGTCTGTGCAAAAATATATTAAATACACATATATTAAATAAAAACACAGATGTGGGAGATGGCTTTAACCGGTGTGTTCGCATTGCAGCGAGTGAAAAAGAACAATGCGCATACGCAGACAACAGTTGTGCTAAGGGGGGGGGGGGTAGGTCATTGCTCTAAAGGAAATACATTACAGTAGCCTCAAACCTGTTACTTATCCAGACCTATATATCCTTCGGTAGCTGATTTCATTTCAGGGTAACTTTAAAGCCAACGATGTATTTTTGAAGGATAGTCATTATTGTAACCTACTTATTGTGGTATCCAATCTGTACACATCGAGATTCCATAAATAGCGTCCTGATAATTTTATACTTAGTTAATCTGACTGAGGGAAAAATATGGACTTTGACTCAAGTGTTCTCCAAGTAATTGCTCGAGCATTTTTTATGCCACCTGAGAGAAGACACATGAGTTTGGTTAAACTTTCTAGGTAAGGGCAGCAAATCAGTCCTAAATGCTGCACATAAGTGTTTACATTGCATTTAATAACAACTGATCTGTTTGAGTTTCATTTTGTGTTGTAAAATAAAGTTATTTCATGATACAGTATTTTACATTGTTATCAACCCTCTCATCAATGCTCACTTCCCCTTGTATATTCCCTTTACAGTTCATATAAAATTGTGTTCAACTTTATTCAGTAACTATATTAAATGACAAATGAATTTGAAAACCAGCTGCAGTAAACAGATATGTTTTGTAGGATGTAAAATATCACAATAATTTTTTGCAGTGGGAATGTTATCCTTTAAAATATTTGGTCCATTTCACACGAACCTTCATGTCATCCTTCAAGCTACAAAAACAGTTTTCAAAGCAAAAATAACTTATATGAAACCCATCTAACAGAAATTTATGGCAATCCTGTCCTGATTAAATGACCTGCCATGAAACCAATTGACCATTGCAGTTTCCTTTTAAATTACCTTTTGTACATTTCATTTTAAGCTCAGTGCTCAACAGGTACACAAAAAGTTATTGGAGCATGTTACGTCATAGTTTCAGTTGCAGAGGTATTTTGGAAGCAAACGTACACAAGTAGTCTCTTGAGTGTTGTGATTGGCAGGGCTGCATGTTCCTAATAACGTGGAATCATCCCTGCTATAGGTATATGACTAAATGAAAGCCAAGGAGAAAATTTATTGACTTGACATTTTTTATTGGCTTGCTGTCAATTTTGCAGTTCCTTCTCATTTCAAGTTTCCTTCCCAGAATTTGCAATAAAATTGTCATTTGTCAACAAGAGATTTTTCAGCAAGGGAGCAAGCCAGTGATTGTTTTCAATGCAGGTTTTTGAGCAATGAAGTACTAATATCCGCGAATATTAGTGAGAAAATCTGAATTCCTCATTTTAGTGAGGCAAACATGGAGCTTAGCCAAAAGTCTTTTTTTTAAATCAAGGATCAGTTAGTAGGGGAAGTAACTTTATATTCCAATTCTTAAAATTAGTACAATACTTCAAGGAGTTTTGCTATTTGTTGTAAACATTTTCCCTCAATCTATCAGCAATTGTAAATCAAGTCAGGCTGAATTTCATTAAGTCTTTACACACTTTTTTTCTTTTACACAAAATTAAGTCCTAATTCCCAGGACATTAAGATTGCTGTAAACAAATTTATTTTTCGAAATAATGTCACGTAAGAATTTTAGTCGGTTTTGTGAAGCATATCCTTGGGGAAGGATATGCCTGTCAACATTTTCAGTTCTCTGTTTCCTCATTTAAAACAAGTACATCTAGGGTTTTTGCTCAGTACTCCAGAAGTTTAGCTCTTACAAGATGATGTTGTTATTTGGAACAGTGCACCCAGTCTTCATTATCCTCTGATTTGCTATTGGTAGATCCTCATGCTCTTAAGGTTTTCCTGTAGCGGTATCTGGAGTTTTCAGTGACACAGAAAGTGTCAAGAGGAACCTAACAGGTCGTCTGTCTCCCCTCTTTCCTTCAGTCCAGATGAAGGGTCTTTATCCAAAGCATTAACAGACCATTTCCCTTCATGGATGATGCTTGTCCTATAGAGTTCCACAGTTCCCTGTGCGTTGCTCCAGATTACAGAATCTATGGTCTTTTTTGTCCCCCTCTTGAATTTTCAAAGGCTGTGAGCCATAAAACTGTAACTGGAATGTCTTCAAAACAATATAAACATGTATTGATGTATTCTTCTATACGTGAGTTTCCTTTATTGAATCAAACCAGTTGCAAAGCCTGTGGAAGAATCACAACCCCATGTCTTTTTCCTACTTGCATCCTGCTGCCAGCTTCCCTTTTCCTCCCAGTCTCTGTCTCCAAGGTCAGCAACTGCTGGCCCAGAAGAATCAGCAGCTTGCTTGATGTGGCAGAGGTAAAGACATGATTGTGCCTCCATTCTTTCTTCTTTGTCAGATAACCGAGTTAAGGCTCCACTCCTAATATTTCAACAATTAATTTTATTTTCCATGGCTTTCAAGGAATGATGAAATGGGGTGGTGTGTGAAACTGTCCTCCCGATTGCAATCTTTCTAACAATTTTGTGCTGTCGAATCAAAAAGGCTTTCAGTTGGTCAAGTAGAGTGAACAACTCCAGTTTCAAGTGGCTAACCTTGTTGTTAAAATATTCATAAGAAATATATCTGAATAACACAGATCCTCTCAATTTCAGCAAGCGCCCCAGCTTCACCTCGAGAGATGATCAACTTAAAAGAAAGAAAGTCTGACTATGACACAAGCGGGACCAACTCTAGCTACCATGCGAGTAAAGGAGAACATACCTCTAGAAAAGATACTGTTCCAGGTGAGAACATAAAGAGAAGGACCTGGAGTAGACTTTTGAGTCTACTCCCTCATTCACAGAGTTGTAAGAGGTTTTTTCCACTATGCCCATGCTGATTATCATGTATTTATCTCTACTAATTTAATTCAGTTCTTCAATAAATGCCTTTTAACCTTAGTTTGCTTTCTCAGCTGAATCTGATATTCCATAAATATGTATTTTATATTCCTCAATAATGTATTTTCAGTGAGAAAAATGGAAATATCTTCATTAAACATCAAAGGTGTATTCCTCATTTTCTGCCCATCTTGCTAGAAGAGCTAATGTACATGCAAGTGGTTCTACGGACCTCTAAAAGAACTGTCCAACTCTATTCGAGCAAACATTCAGAGTTAAGCCAACCAAGCCTTGGAAGGCAATGAAGCAAGTTCAGAACTCAGCTAAATTCTGTTCCAAAATTGATAGTTGCACATCAGGACTTGAGGTAGATTCCACATCCCATTCCCATTCTGACATGTCTATCCACGGCCTCCTCTACTGTAAAGATGAAGCCACACTCAGGTTGGAGGAACAACACCTTATACTCCGTCTGGGTAGCCTCCAACCTGATGGCATGAACATCGACTTCTCTAACTTCCGCTAAGGCCCCACCTCCCCCTTGTACCCCATCTGTTACTCATTTTTATGCACACATTCTTTCTCTCACTCTCCTTTTTCTCCCTCTGTCCCTCTGAATATACCTCTTGCCCATCCTCTGGGTTCCCCCCCCCCCCACTTGTCTTTCTTCCCGGACCTCCTGTCCCATGATCCTCTCGTATCCCCTTTTGCCAATCACCTGTCCAGTTCTTGGCTCTATCCCTCCCCCTCCTGTCTTCTCCTATCATTTTGGATCTCCCCCTCCCCCTCCAACTTTCAAATCCCTTACTCACTCTTCCTTCAGTTAGTCCTGACGAAGGGTCTCGGCCTGAAACGTCGACTGCACCTCTTCCTACAGATGCTGCTGGCCTGCTGCGTTCACCAGCAACTTTGATGTGTGTTGCTTGAGGTAGATTTCCTCGCTTCCATTCCAAACCAAGCTGAAAGTAGTTAAGTAGAAGAACCTCTCCCAGTCTGCTCTATTGATTGTTTACTAGGATAGGGGAGGGAACGTCGACTCAGACCATGAGAGGCCTGCATCGAGCATTTTCATGCCTTACAAGGCGCAGATTGGAAATCTGTGTGGGGTGCCACTCGCACAGATACTAGAGCAATGTGTGGTTAAGTGCCTTACTCAAGGACACAAACACGCTGCCACAACTGAGGCTCGAATTAGCGACCTTCAGATCACTAGACGAACGCCTTAACCACTTGGCCACGTGCCCAACACAACGGATTGGAGTATATTAATTCACCTGATCCAAAGTGATCCTTGGACAGTTTTATGTCAATTCTCTTATTATCCTTATTTTAACAAGACTTGGATATAATATAGCTTCTTTTAGTTAATAATAATTTTGTCTAATATGAATAAATAGGTTGCTTACATTCCCTCATTACCATTTTATCAAAATTAAGAAAAAGCAAATTACTTTTAATGCTTCTAAATGTGTTTAG
Organism: Mobula birostris; assembly: GCF_030028105.1. NCBI lineage: Eukaryota > Metazoa > Chordata > Chondrichthyes > Myliobatiformes > Myliobatidae > Mobula > Mobula birostris. The sequence goes on along the minus strand of NC_092388.1, from coordinate 42,897,200 downwards.
GGACTTTAGTATCTAACTGACCTTGTGATCCTTTGTACAAAGGGCTTCAGCTTCAACAAATTTTAACAACTGAGGCAAAACAGGAGAGTTCCAGGATATTTTTATTGTGAGAAATGCCAGAAGAAAGGGATTCTCTACTGTCAAGAGATGATAGGGAAAAATTCATCTTTGGCTGTTGGGACCAAATAGGTGCAGGAATGACAGTTGTTGATTATATTCACCACTTTGTATCGAAGAGAATGTATATTTCTTTAAGTATTCTTGGGTATTTAAAAATTTTAAGACATAAGGCAAATTGGGTTTATGTTTAACTCTTTGAGCCTGGGTGCAATTCTCACTTATATTGCAAGAACATAAGTGCAATTATCCTGCAATTTGAGAGGGAGAAGCACACGTCAGACGTATCAGTATCGCAATAGAATAAAGGGAGTTACAGAGGCATGAGAGAGGAGCTTGACCAGGTTGATTGGAGGGGGACACTGCCGGAGATAATGGCAAAACAGAGGTAGATGAAGTTTCTGGAAATAGTTCACAAGGTGCAGGATAGATATGGCCTGCAGAAGAAGGGGTTCTCAAACTGCTTGGCTAGGTAACCATGGCTGATGAGGGTAGTTAAGGGCTGCATAAAAGCTAAGGAAAGGGCATATAAGGTAGCAAAAATGAGTGGGAAGTCAGATGATTGGGACATTTTTAAAATCCAGCAAAAGACAACTAAATAAGCTATAAATGGGAAATGATGAAATGTAAGGGCAAACTAGCCAATATTATGAAACAGGATAACTAAATGATTTTTCAGTTAAATGAAGAATAAAAGAAAGGTGAGAGTTGATATTGGACCACTGGAAAATTATGCTGGTGAGGTAGTAATGGGGGACAAAGAAATGGCAGAAGAACTTAACAAGTACTTTGCTTCAGTCTTCACTGTGGAATACTAGCTGAATGCCAAAGGTCCATGAGTGTCAAGGAGCAGGATTGAGTGCCGTTGCTATTACAAAGGAAAAATTGCTAGACAAACTGAAAGGTCTTAAGGTAGATAAGTCACCTGGACCAGATGGACTACATCACAGAGTCCTGAGAGAGGTTGCTGAAGAGATAATGGGTGCATTAATCATGGTATTTCAAGAATCACTTGATTCTGGCATGGTCCCGAAGGACCAGAAAATTTCAAATGTCACCCCACTCTTTAAGAAGTGAGGAGAACAAAAGAGAGGAAATTATAGGCCAGTTAGCCTCACCTCAGTGGTTTGGAGTCCATTATTAAGGCAACATTTTGGGGGACTTGGAGACTAATGATAAAATAAGTCAAAATCAGCATAGTTTCTGTGAAGGGAAATCTTGCTAAACAAATCTGTTAGAATGCTTTGAGGAAGTAACAAGCAGGGTGGACAAAGGAGAGGCAATGGATGTCGTTAACCTTGATTTCTAGAAGACACTTGATAAGGTGCCTCACATGAGGCTGCTTAACAAGATAAAATCCTATGGTGTTACAGGAAATATACTGGCATGGAGAGAGGAGTGGCTGACAGGCAGGAGGCAGCGAGTGGGAATAAAGGGTTGGCTGCCAGTGATTAGTCGTGTTTCTCAGGGGTCAGTATTGGGACCGTTACTTTTTACATTGTTTGTCAATGATTTGGATAATGGAATTGAGGTCTTTGTAGTAAAGTTTGTGGATGATAGGAAGATAGGTGGAGGGGTAGGTACTGCTGAGGAAACAATGTGATTGCAGCAGGACTTAAACAAATTGGAAGAATAGGCAAAAAAGTGGCAGAGGAATACAGTGTTGGGAAATGTATGATAATGCATTTTGGTAAAAGGAACAACAATGCAGACAACAACAATTATCTAAATGGGTAGAAAACTCAAACATTAGAGGTGCAAAGAAATTTAGGAGTCCTTGTGCAAGACTCCCAGAAGGTTAATTCACAGGATGAGTCTGTGATAAAGAAGGCAAATGCAATGTTGGAATTTATTTCAAGGAGAATAAAATATAAAAATAAGGAGATAATGGTGCAGCTTTATAAGGCACTAGTCAGGCCACACTTGGAGTACTGTCAACCGTTTTGGGCCCCGTATCTCAGAAAAGATGTGTCGTCATTGGAGAGCGTCCAGAGGAGGTTCACAAGGATGATTCTGGGAATTAAGAGGTTAACATATGAGGAGCATTTGGCAGCTTTGGGCCTCTATTCACTGGAACTTAGAGGAATGCATGGGAGTATCATTGAAACCTACCAAAAGTTGAAAGGATTAGATGAGCTGGATATGGAAAGGATGTTTCCTCTGGTGGGGGTATCCAGAACTAGAGGGCACAGCCTCAAAATTGAGGGGTGACCTTTTAAAACAGAAGTAAGGAGGGGTTTTTTTTTCAACCAAAGAGTGGTGAATCTGCCACAGACTGCGGTGAACGCCAAGTCCGTGGGTATATTTAAGGCAGAAGTTGATAGATTCCTGATTGGTCAAGGTCTCAAGGGATATGGTGAGAGAGCAAGTGTATGGGGTTGAATGGGATCCAGGATCAGCTGTGATGAAATGGCTGAGTGGGCTATATGGGCTGAAAGTTCTGCTCCAATGCCTTATTGTCTAAGAATAAGAAATCACCTTTCAATGTAACCAAACCTTACCTCCTGCTTAGCTTAGCTACCTGAGCACAGTGATATTTAAAGAGTTCCCTGATGGTTCCGACACCTTAGCAATAAAGGCCTTTATCTTTATTTCTACACAAAGAAATTCATTCTTGTGAACTCTGCATTGACTGTCAGCCAACTAAGGTATCATGATGTGCAATGTGGCATTGTAATCAATCATTAAAACCATGGTTCCTGGTACTGCCCTCCATCATGCAAGGAATATGTTAACTTCCAAAGCCCAGCAGAGCAATGGGATTAAGTCACATTATGTTGTACATTTGCTATCAAAACCATACAAATAATTATTTATGGACCTAAACTCAGGCGTGGTAAGAAGCAAGAACCTGCTTTCTACAATAGGCACCGTCAAATAAGTACATTTTGTTGTATTTGTTCTTAGAATGTGGCTAACTGGGTAGAATAGAATTTATTTCTCAACACTAACTGTATTGAGCAGATCCTGGTGGTGGGTCTGATTGAAATGCTGCCGTGGCAATGTTATGTAGCAAATTACAGAATTTTATGTCATTGATGATGAATGAACATTGTTTTCCATTCAACAAGGTGGGACAAGTAAGTTGGAGATGAGGGTTTATGAGACCAGACAGTACATAAACGGAAGTTACTTTTATACTTTCTTTGAAAGCTCTCAGATTTTCTAAGTTGAGGGCTCAATTCCCAATGGCAGAGGGAACACGTCTACTGGAAATAACAGAGCTTAACCAATAACCTATTGATTTTCTTAATATAATGTCTTGTATCACATGCTTAATGTGACCTATTTTTATTTGAACAGCTCAGCTCTCTGTAGTGGCTGGATCAGGCTATAGGAATTCCTACGCTACTCCCATTGAGGCTATCAAGCACAACCAGGTCTGTTATTCATTTAAAAAAAACAAAAATGACTTACATGTTTAACTATTTGCAGCCTGTACGAAATGACATCTGAACAAAGCAGCAAAATGCAGAAGCTTTCCTAACCCTTAGTCTCCTTTCATTAGTGAGAATGCTACAGATTATAAACGGTAGACAACTTGCTGGAATCAGGAGCCTCACTGATACTGCTTTACCTGCCAAGATCCTCCAGCAGGTTGTTTTTTGCTCCAGTAAATTGTAGATATTTTCTCTTCCTTTGAGAATTACCAGGAGAGTGAGCCTGGTGGCTTTTCTTCTCCCAAATTATTGTGATTTCTGTGATTTTACAAGCTGATGGAAGAAGAAAATAATATTAGGTATACTTTTGTAGAAAACTCAGCCTTATGTTCCCATCCATTCTCGATCAAGAGATACAGATGGAGCCAAAGCCTGGGAAACCCACTATACCAATGGAGAACAATTATCTCCAGCTACATAGTAGAGCAAGATTAACACCACAAGAATTTGAAGGTAATCAAGATAGTTGCATGACAAATTTATCCCTAACACTTGCGAATTAAAAATTTCCATCTAATAAAACAAAGGTTAGGCTTTTCTGTTGTAGCACTTTGGTTAAGCACACCATAGGAAAGATGTGATTAGGCTAGAGTGAGTGTAGAAAAGATTCACAGGAATGTTGATTGGATTGGCGTACTTGAGTTTTTCGGAGAATTGATAGGCTGGGACTATTTTCTCTGGAGCGAAGGAGGCTGGGGAGATTATCTGATAGAGGTTTATGAAATTATGAGGCATAGATAGATAGTTTCAGTCTTTTCCCAGGTTAGCTAGTGGTGGGGGAGGGGGTCCAATTAGAGGGATTAGATTTAAAGTGAGAGGGGAAGTGTTTAAAGGTGATTTGAGGGGGTAAATTTCTCCACAGATGTTGGTGGATATTGGAATGAGCTTCCAGATGACGTGGTAAGGGCCAGTGCAAATACAGCATTTAAAAGACATTTGGGCAGGTATGTTAGATAGAAAGCTTTAGGGGGATTTAGGTCAAACGTAGGTAAAAGGGATTAATGTATATAGGCGCCTTGGTTGGTATGAATGAGTTGGGCCTGCTTCAATGTGTAACTCTATGAATCTATAAACTGAAATTCCGTTTCTAGCAGTAAGACATTAAAGGCAAAGGAATAGGCCACTCATCCTCTTGACCCTGTTTGACCATTTAATTAGATTAAGGTGATCAATACCTCAATTACATTTGGTTACCTTTGCTCCATAGCCTTATGAACAATCTACTAGTCTTGATCTTGAGAAGTTCATTTGATAATAACTGTTGACTTGTACAGTAGACCTCCGCTATCTTTTGTTGTGGAAGTGCTTTCTGATTGTCCTCTTGGATTTCCTTCTAATTTTAAAAATTATTTCCTTCCCCACCCCATTTACATACTCTCCACCAGGGAACATAGTTTCTAATCCTGTTAAATATCTTCATCATCCCTCAGATGTGGGAATACAGGCCAAATCTATGCAATCTAATCTCATTATTTTATTTTCCAAATGCCAGTTTTATTCTAATGGAGCTATTGTACAACACTAATAGAAGCAACAGGTTAAATTTATATTCTGCCTGCTCTTGACATCAGTGGCCTTGGCAAATGTTGGGAAATTTTTGAAACTAGAATTCCATTCTTAATAAAAATGCTATAAATCCAGAAAATCACTGTCATATTGTGTAAACTAATTCTATATAAACAGAAATTTGATTAGTTTTGTTCTTAAAGCAGAAAAATATAAGAGGAATTTAATAGAAATGTTCTAAGTCGTAATGCCTATTTTTGATGGAATGGTATCTGTTTCTCTTGCCTGAAGCTTTGGTAATGCATCAATTTAAGGAAATTAGCAAACTAAATGGGGGGAGGTAAAGAAACTAGTTTATACTGTTTTGATCTGGAATGTATAAATTAAAAGTTAGTGGAAATAGTTTCTACTGTGACTTTCAGAAAGAGAATTAGTCATAGAATGATGCCTGATGAGTCCATGCCAACCACAGTGTCCAGCCAATTAGCTCTAATTTCCTGCAGTTGTCCCATATCCCTGTTAGCCCCATCACTCTATGTACTTATTCAGGTGCTTCTTAAATGATATTATTGTACCTGTCTCAATCACTTCCTCTGGCAGCTTATCCAATATACTCACCACCCTCTGTGTGAAAATGTTGCCCTTCAGGTCCCTTTTAAATCTTTCCCCTCTCACCTTCAACCCATGCCCTCTAGTTTTGGACTCCCCCACTCTGGGAAAAAGTTTGTTACCATCCACCTTTTCTATGCCTTTCATAATTTTAAACATTTCTATAATCGTATACATTTACTCATTCACCTATGCTCCAAGGAGAGAAGACCTAACCTGGCCAACCTCTCCCTATATTTCAAGCCCTCTAGTTTCGGCAACATGATCATAAATCTTGTCTACAGTCTTTCAATATCTTTCCTGTAACAAACTAACCAAAGCTGTACACATTACTCCAAGTACTGCCTCACCAAAGACTTATACAACCAACACATTATGTCCCAAATATTATATTCTGTGACCTGACTGAATGCCAGTGGACTAAACACCTTCTTCACCACCATTTCTACCGATGATCAATGCACTTTCACTCTTGTGTCACTCTATTCCATGACACTCCCTAGGGCCCTATCATACTTCCTAAACTGCTTTGACCTTTCGAAATACCTCACACTTATCTGCATTTGCCACTCCTCTGTCCACTCTCCTAACTGATCAAGATCCGCTGTAATCTATGATAACCTTCTTCACAATTAACAACAATACCTAATTTCTTGACATCCGCAAATTTACTGATCAAGCCTTGTGCATTTACGTCCACACAAAATGCTGGAGGAACTCAGCAGGTCAGGTCCAGAATTTTGTTTGTGTTACTTTGGATTTCCAGCATCTGCAGACTTTCTCATGTTTATATCATTTATATAAACATGATTTGGATATAAATTTAAAAGGGGAGGGGGAAATTGCAGATTTCAAGTAGCTAAATTGAGAATCATGGTCTAATTCATTTTTTTCTATAGGTTTCATCGCAACCTGTTGCACAGGAACCTAGTAGGAAAGACTATGACACTTATCAAACCTATCAAAATTCTACTGGAAATTACGATGACTCTTTCTTTGAAGATCAGGTGCACAGTCGCCCAGCAACCAGTGAATACAACATGCATCTCGGCCTGAAGTCAACAGGCAATTATGTTGATTTCTATTCTGCCGCGCGTCCCTATAGCGAGTTAAACTACGAGACAAGCCACTATCCAGCCTCACCCGATTCTTGGGTCTAAGCAGAGGTGGCAGATACACAAGAAAAAACAAGACCCTGGGAACTGTGCATGTGCATGAATATCACAAGACATTTTTCAGCAAGTCTTAAATTGTCAGAGGTCTGTTCCATAGGACAGTCATTGGGTAAAACGTTGTAGATGGTGGTCGGATGGATAAGTACTGAGAGAAATGCAAGTGACATTCAGCTCATATGAAGGAAATGGAAGATTTGCTCACCAGAGAGCAGGAGTTGGGGGTGCGGTGGGATAGGACTAGAAGTTCATGATGCGTATACAGAGAAGGAGGGTGATTGGGGAGGGAGGGGGAAGACTATTAATCATGCAAAGAAAATGGTATTGTGGATGGCAATGAAAGTGGTTAAAAGTAAGAAGAGGGAAATGGGAAAGGCCATGTCAAAGGTCAAGCACAAGAGCCTGAATGTGTTTACACTTGTTACAGGGACAGTCTGTCACCTCTTGAAGACAAACATTTTCGTGTGTCACAGCTTGTAGTTTTCAGTCGGGTTTTCTTCTGTACAGCAAGACTATTTCTCTCGCCACCTTCCTGGGTTCATTTTCTTTTTCATTTTAATGCTTTGTTGTGAAGTATTGGATGTACATTACTGATCAATGAGAGCATTGTGTCCATTACAGCAATGCCAAAGTACTCCTTCTGTCTCTTGTTCTTAATACTATTTTAATTACGAACAACAAAAGTGTAAGCGAGTTTGAGCAGATGTGTGAATTTCCAAGCTTTCTTTTTTTATGAAGTAACTAACTGAAGGAAGTATTTAGCAGTATTGTTTGTTCTGGTATGTGGATTTGTTTGTGTGGTCACTAACTGAAAACCTCATTGGTCGCTTATATTACGAGCATCATTCCACACGCTCATTTGATGAGACGCGCTCTCTCTCTGTGTCTCTCTCTCTCTTTCACTGCCTAAAGTTTTAGATGTAGATATTTGAAGACAATTTTTCATTTATACCAGTTTTGTTTATGACAATACAGTGTTAACAGTAAATAAATGAAGTTGTCATCCATGTTTGTAAAAAATATCGAGGAAAAAAAGAAAAAGTTTTTTTCCCATGTTTCTTTCTCTTGATACAAAATCAACAGTAGTTCCAATGTGCCATAAGGTCTGTTTGTGTGAATCTGCAGTATCCTTTTTCAGGCCTAAAACACTGAATTTTAAAAACTTGGATTGGTGGGTCAAAGGTAATGTTAACCTAATTTATCAGGTGGAAGACCTATAGGATCAGATGAAACACTGGTTTTATACCCCACTCATTATTGTTCACCTTTGAATTTTTTAAACACTCCATAAAATACTATATTGAACTTAATACCCAGCCCACTGTCACGTAATTAATCAAAGTAAAACAAAATATAGGGGTGGAATTTGGTGCAAAATCATTGTAGAACTTAATCTCATGGGTTTCTAGGTGGGCAGTTTTGGTTAAAATGAACTTTTCACTTCACACCTTCAATGAGCGTGTGTTGTCTATGTCAAAACCACAGAGCTCCTGGTCTTAATTAGGAAACATTTAAGTCATTTTACAACACAGCTGCGATTGACGTACAGACTCATGGGTTTTATTGCATTTAACATACTGCACTGCATTCCATGGAAACTGGAACCTATTTTCAAAGAACTGCATTGTATATCAAGATACACTGAAGGGTGGCTTACTGTAAGGTTATCTATTTAGCTGTGATTCGAAGTTACCTGTGTAGGCAAATATAAAAGGGATACTGCCCTCTTTAAAATAACTTTGTTTTTGAGAATAGTGCAGCAGTACTCATTGGTGCCAAATGAGAAGTAAACAAAATGCTTCAAATTCTAATTGTAGGAAATAAAATACTCTGAGAATCGATGGGTAGTTGATTGTCCTGCTGACAGTTTGTAGATGTAGATAGACAAGATTTAAATTTGTTAAATGCTTTTTACAGTGTGTTTTGTCAACAATGAAAAAAGGGTAAACAGCATACTGGGTTATATGGAGATTATATAGCCTTTAAACTGCAGTCTTGAAAGAAACTGGGTAATGTGATTAAAAAATAAAATGATGCTATTAAAATTTAAAAACTGTTCAAATAAGTTTCTTTAACTAGTGCAATGAAGTCAAATGTCCTAACATTCCCCATGTATCAACTTTTAAATTTTTCACAGAATGGTGGAATCAATTCCACCTGAACTTATCTGTAAAGTTGTGGTGGGGGTGGGGGAAGTCACAGCACTTTGGATTGCAAAACTAAATATTGTAGGATCATCCACTGAATTCCCATGTACAGTTCATGATTCTGCTAGCAATTCACCCGCAAAACAACAAAGCATTGTAATGGATTATGGATTTTCTAAGGCAAGTTACTAACAAGCACAAACTTTCTTCTGTCTTTAAAGCAAGTTTTTCATGCACGCACTGGTCCTACCTACCAAACCTGGCATATGCATTCAGTGGCCACTTTATTATGCAAATATATAACCAGCCAATCATGAGGCAGCAACTCAATGCATACAAGCAGGCAGACATCAGTTGTTCAGACCAAACATCAGAATGGGAAAGAAATGTGATCTAGGTGACTATGTGACCTGTGTGGCGCGTGGCCAAGTGGTTAAGGTGACGGTCTAGTGATCTGAAGGTTGCTAGTTCGAGCCTGGTTGTGTCCCTGAACAAGGCACTTAACCACACATTGCTCTGCGACAACACCGGTGCCAAGATAACATCAGTGGCATCGAGAGGGGAGACTTGCAGCATGGGCAACTGCCGGACTTCCATACAACCTTGCCCAGGCCTTAGTCAACATCGAAATCGATGGACAGCCAAAGAAGAAGTTGACAGTGGAATGATTGTTGGTACTAGATGGGGTGGTTTGAGTATCCCAGAAACTGATCTCCTGGAATATTCACACACACAAGTCTAGTGTGTACAGAGAATGGTGCAAAAAAACCCAAAATCATCCAGTGGGTAGCAGGTCAGTGGGCAAAAACACCTTGTTAATGAGAGAGGTCAGAGGAGAATGTTCAGACTGATTCAAGATGACAGAAAGACAACAGTAACTCAAATAACCACACGTTACAACAGCGGCATACAGATCATCACTAAATGCACAACACATCGAATCTTCGAGTGGATAGGCTACAACAATGGAAGACCACACAGGGTTACACTCCTATACCTAATAAAGTGTGCACTGAGTGTATGCCAGCCAAATAATTGAGCATGCCAACTGTCACCAAGTTATATGTATCTCTGATTGTTCAAGGAAGCACCACAAATTAGATTTTTTTTGGGAGCAAATGTTGACGTAGGATACTAACAAGTATATACCACTGAGACCAGTAATTAGGTCAGTTTTATTTTTAAAGATACTTTCAGTGATTTAAAAGATACGAACAATGTATCTGTGGTTAAACCAATTTTAGCTGTATTCTTGAAATTTCTCCAGGGTGCCTCCTTAAATGACATCATTGGATATTTTCAATACAGGAAAATAAACACACTACTCAATTGCACTGGTTCATGGAAGTTTTTTTAAAACAGTTTTAATTGCCAAATAAATTTCAGAAATAAGCCAGAAATTTACTTTGGGAAAAGTACAATTTCAAGTAAAGTATTTGTAATTTTCATCACCAATAACCATTTATTTGAATCGCTTGTGCAATTCAAAGTTCAAAGTAAATTTATTACCAAAGTACATACATGTCCCCATATACAACCCTGAGATTTATTTTCTTGCAGGAATACTCAATAAATTCGTAGAATAATAACCATAATAGAATCAATAAAAAAGCACACCAACTTTGGCATTCAACCAGTGTGTAAAACACAAGTTGTGCAAATACAAAAATAAATAAATAGCAGTAACAACAATGCTAATAATAATAAATAAATAAGCAATAAACACCAAGAATGTGAGATGAAGAGTCCTTGAAAGTGAGTCCATAGGCTGTGGGAACATTTCAATGATGGGGCAAGTGAAGCTGAGTGAAGTTATCCCCTTTGATTCAAGAGCCTGATGGCTGAGATGTAATAATTGTTCTTGCAATAACTGTTACTGAAGTAACAATATGAGTCCTGAGGCTCCTGTTTTTAGGGGGCTTAAACTGGGTAGTACAAATACGAAAGCTATTATTCACTTCCCACTCTTCTTCTTTCCTGCATACATGGACAATATCTAGCCACGGACTCTTAAATAGCAGATAACATTAGATTAGATTCAACTTTACTGTCATTGTGCCGAGTACCGATACAAAGCCAATGAAATGCAGTTAGTATCTGACCAGAAATGCAAAGAATAGTATTATTTACAAAATAACTGCAAATAAAAAGTAATGCTACAGCACACAAATATAAAAGTACTGGGACAGTACAATATGGGTGCAATACTGCTTAGCGCTGTGATATGAGGTTCAGCGGGATCACAGCCTCAGCGAAGAAGCTCTTCCTGTGCCTGCTGGTGCGGGAGCAGAGGCTCCTGTAGCGTCTACCGGATGGGAGGAGAGTAAAAAGTCCATGGTTAGGGTGAGATGCATCCTTGATAATGCTTTTCGCCCTGCCCAGGCAGCATTTATGGGAGATGTTCTCAATGGTGGGCAATTGGGTGCCAATAATCCGCCGGGCAGTTTTCATCACATGCTGGAGTGCTTTGCGGTCCGATACGGGACAATTGCCATACCACACTGAGATGCAGTCAGTGAGCATGCTCTCAATGGTACAGCAGTAAAAGGGAGAGAGGTGAGCTTTCTTGATGCTCCACAGGAAATAAAGGCACCTTTTTGATCAGGATGGAGGAGTTCAGGGACCAGGTGAGATCCTCAGAAATGTGGACACCAAGGAACTTGAAGCTTGATACACGGTCCACTACAGCTCTGTTGATGTAGATGGGGACGTGAGTGTGGCTCCTAGCATGCCCGAAGTCCACAATGATCTCCTTGGTCTTCTGGGTGTTAAGGGCCAGGTTGTTGTCGGCACAGCACACAGCCAGGTGCTGGACCTCATCCCTATAGGCCATCTCAAAATCCCCTTTGATCAGGCCAACCACCGTGGTGTCGTCTGCAAAGTTGATTATGGAGTTAGGACCATGTACAGGAACACAGTCATAGGTGAAAAGGGAGTACAGAAGAGGGCTCAGCACACAGCCTTGAGGCATGCCAGTGTTCAGGGTGAGAGTGGAGGAGGAGAGGTTGTCTAACTTAACTGATTGGGGTCTGTTAGTCAGAAAGTTCAAGGTCCAATTGCAGAGGGATACGCTGATACCAAGCTGGCGAAGTTTGGCAATCAACTTGAAGAGAATCACAATATTGAATGCTGAACTAAAGTCAATGAACAGCATTCTGACGTAAAAGTTGGGGCTGTCCAGGTGGGTCAGGGCAGAGTGAAGTGCCGTGGAGATGGCGTCCTCTGTTGACCTGTTGGTGCGATAGGCAAATTGATGGGGGTCCAGGGTAGAGGGCATACAGGATTTCAGATGTGATAGAACCAGACTCTCAAAACACTTTGCAATGATGGGGGTGAGTGCAACTGGGCAGAAGTCATTCAGGCCCATGGCAGTGGACTGCTTCGGCATTAGCACGATGGTGGCGATCTTGAAGCTTTTGGGGACGACTGCCTGTGCCAGGGACAGATTGAAAATGTCTGTGAAGACTCCAGCCAACTGCCCTGCACAGACTCTGAGCACACGGCCAGGTATTCTATCCGGACCAGCTGCCTTCCGTACATTAACCCTGCTTAGGGTGGTGCAAACATTGGAGTTGGAAAGTGAGAGAGGCAGTTCACCAGGTGGGAGATCCGCTTTGAGGGTGACCTCCTTGTTCTATAACATTAGTGATCATTTCAAGCAAGTGAGAAGCTGGATCTCCTGCTGTGACTGTCACCTGTTGACAACCCAAAGTGTTTCCACCCTCCCCCCTCCCCAACTCACAAGTTAATAGTCTGGTGGAATTCCTTCCAATTGGCTGGCTGAGTGCAGATCCAACAACAGTAAACAAGTTCAACACAATCCAGGAGAAAGCAGCCTTGTTGATTTTTTACACCTTTCTTTGCCAAAATTACCTCTTCGCACTGGCACAATAGAACATGATGCATCCTGTATGCCAAGATTTAAGAAGGTGTGTAAAACAGAAATTATTTTACCCAAAATTAAAGTTGCATGGTAAACTCATCATCTATTACTTTCTTCCTTCCCACCTTCTCCATTGCCATTGGTACACCATGATCACAGGTCTATTTTCTACAAAACTCACTTAATTTCCTTTTCTCGTCCAGTCTAACAACACATCCCAAATCCAATACTCTACCACCATGAAAGTGAAGTGAAGCAGGTGCCTTCATACACTACCTGCAGGTTTCCTTCCAACATCCTAATTTTAAAATGTACTGTGGCTCCTTCAGTATTGCTGAGTCGAAATCCTGGAAATGCTAAGATTTGAGCATTCCAGGAGTACCATGAGCTGCAATTTAAGGCAGGACCTCACCATCACCTGTTTGAGAGTGATCGGATAAGGGCAATGAAAACTGTCCACACAAATAATCCCTGGAAACTGAAAAAATAGTAAATTAAAAAACCAAATAATAACAGTTGGCATCCTAGACATTAGTTGACCATTTCTGACATTGTTTGTGCAGCTTTGCTGAACAGAAATTGGTTAACATTTCACACAAGATTGCATTTAAACATCAAGATTCAAAATGAGTTTGCTGGTAAGAATCTTTTTTTCAATTTTGATCAATAGTCTGCACTGTAAATGCAACATCTGTTCTCTCCCATAATGCTTCTTGGCTCTTGTTTTTACTTAAGTCTCCTGCCCGATTGATTATAACTGCTGCTCTGCTGTATTGTCCCATTTCTTTTTCTTTCTCACTGTCAACATTTAACAGAGTTATGCAGCATGAAAGAAAGCTGTTTGGGCCAAATCATCCATGCCAACTGAGTTGTCTACCTGAGCAAATCCCATTTGCCTGCATGTGGCCCGTATCCTTCTTAATCGTTACCAGCCTAAACATCTTTTAAACATTGTAATTAGTTTTAGACTCCCAAAATCTGGGGAAAAGGGCTGTGGCCATTCTCATTATCTAGGCCCTTTATATTATACACTTCTATAAAGTCATCCCAGTCTCCTAATGTCCAGGGGAAAAAAAGCCTGTCCAGCCTCTCTATATAACTCAAGCTTTCTAGTGCTGGTAACTTGTGCTGATACCTGGGAACACTATCCCTTGGAAATCTCCCTCCAAGACTCACACCATCCTGACTTGGAAACATACCGTCTTTCCTTCATTGTCGCTGGGTCAAAATCATGGAATTCCCTCCCTAACAGCATTGTGGGTGTACCTACACCTCAGAGACTGCAGTGGTTCAAGAAGGCAGTTCATCACCAGCTTCTCAAGGGCAATTAGGGATGGGCAATAAATGCTGGCTTAGCTGGCGATGCCCACGTCCCATAAATGAATAAAAAAAACCTTCCCAGTGAATCTTTTCTATACTCTTTCCAGCTTATTGACATCGTTCGTATAGCTGAGTGTTCAAACTACACACAATACTTCAAGTGTTGTCTCACCAGTGACTTGCACAGCTATAACATGACATCCCACCTATTGTACTCAGTGCAACGGATGAGATGCTGGAGGAACTCAGCAGGTCAGGCAGGATCTATGAAGGGAAATGGACAATTGACATTTTGGGTTGAGAAAGTATTTCCATACCTGGATGGTGCCCAACCTGCTGAGGTTCCCCAGCACTTCATACAAACGTATGTTGCTCCAGATTCCAGCATTTGTAGTATCTTGTGTCTCCTGTACTCAGTGCACCAACTGATGAAGGCAAAAGGACAAAGGTAAATCCTCCTCTAGTTTAACTTACTAATGTGCAACACCACGCACTTGTTCAAGTTAAAATCTATCTTCCTTTCATTGGCCCACTACCCAATTTATTGCAATGTTCTGCTGCATGTAATATCTTGTTTTAAAGTCAGGGTGACATGGAAGTGATAAATAGCTGTTTGAATAAGAAGTTAAGATCTTGCTTCCGCTTGAAAGGAGATTATTGTAAGATGTAGATATGATGCATAACAATACATTAGTACCAATCACTATATCAGTTACCAATTCCAACATAACCAAGTAAAAATGATCAAACCTTGTTTCTCTTTAAAGCCATCCACAACTGTTTACATATGTTTCTAATATGGGAAGAGCACAGCTGATATTGTTGGATTATTACTTTATAATCTGCAGGCATGTGGCATTTCAAACATTGAAATCTGGAGCAACATATGTTGCTGGAGGAACTCAGTGGGTTAGGTAACTTTTATGGGAGGAAATGGACAGTTGACATTGGGTTGAGACCTACTGAATTCATCCAGTGCTTTGTGTGTTACCTGATAATCTGATTATTTCAACTGCTGCAAAACAATGTAATCACGCACGAACCTCTATAACCTGGCAATATTATATAGCTTTTGCACAAATACCCTCATGTATACCCATCAATCTTTACCTCCCTTGGAGAATTTGTTTCTTTTTATTTTCTACCACATGAAGTGTCTTTGGATGATCACAGTTACCTTGCCATGGCAGTCATTTCAGGTATTTTCATCACTTTCTTTCTACCAGAAACGTGACCATACTCTTCAAATTCTAGTCTATCTGTGCAGTACTTCCAACAAGGTTTGTCCATCCTTCAAGGTTCAATGACCAACTGAACAAAGTTCTCAAATGAGACTCTCCATTTGTCAGGGTTGACCATTGATACTGCATCCTAGCTGTCCACATGATACACAAGCTGGTATGCAAGCCGGGACAGTAGGATATGGAGATAAAGCTGTCGTCCATGCAGAAGATACTGATATAGTTTGGCACCAGCAGCATCACAGGAGTTGCCAGTCAGCGTTGAACTCAATGTAGGACTGCAGCTCTGGATTTTCCTCAGGGTTTGCTCCTGAAGCCTCTCCCAAGAGTGGGTATAACTGTAAGGCAGGAGGGGTTTGAGATAAGAGTTTTCCTTCTCCTGGATGAGCAGCCAACTACAGATGACAAGCCCCATCTGCCCGAAATGACTGGTTTTAAGGCACCAGTAACACACCTTTGCCCCTTCTCCTGTCAGTAGAAATGGTTCCATCAGGCTCAGCAGGTAAGCTACATATGGAGGCCAGGAGCTGGACTTAGTTGTCAGAGGCTATTTGAGGTGCACACCATTGGGAGCATTTAATAGGTAATGGGATCTTATCCCCACTACCTCCCCCAACTATGACTACTTTAACTTCTTGGATAAGTCTGTATAAAATGAAGTATAAAGTCCTCCACCTGTTATTCTAGCTCTTGAGGTAAAGGCCAGTATTGCTATTTATTCTTTTTATTATTTTTCTTATACTTCTAGATTTTAATAATGGTTACATAAAGTGATGATGTTGTGACCAAGAGTGAAGCTGATTCTTTAATTCCTTTGCTAATCAAGCTTGCTGCCACACTCTTGTAAATGGCTGAGATTGCTCCTGTGCACATAATTTACAAGTAGCCATAGTCGATGCACAACATTTTTTTTCCTGAAGAAATTACATTAGTTTTAATGAAGAATTGCTTTTCATCCATCTCCAATACTCCAGCACTGATGTGGCTTACCATGGGGCCCAAGAAAAAAAAGATTTCAAGTGAAACAGAAGGCCACTATGCAAATTTTTGTTTAATATGTAGGCAATAAAGAGGTGACCAGATTGAACCTTGAATAGCTATGATGAAATGGGAATTTGTGTATCACTTTAAACAACACCTAAAATTGAAGTTGTGTTTACTCCCAGATGGCTGGTCACTGTTCATTGAAGTGCTGATCATCAAAATTGCATAGCCTCTCTAATTAGTGGATATAGGACTTTAAAATGCCATTTGTTTAAAAAGCTTTTGCACAGTTGTTCCCAGTGTCAGCTTCAATCCTCCAACCAATGTGCTGTCCTATGGTAAACTAGTGGTTTACGTTCAAGGCACAATCTGACCAGCTCTCCATTGCCTAAATATTCAGCAAAAAAATGTGCAGAAATCTCCATAGTCAAGCAGTATTTTGAACTCAAACAAGAGAAAATCTGCAGATGCTGGAAATCCAAGGAACACACACAAAATGTTGGAGGAACTCAACAGACCAGACATCATCTATGGAAAAGAGTACAATTGAAGTTTCAGGCCGAGACCTTCAGCAGCATTTCAAGCTGCTCTACAAGCAATGAAGTATAGCTGCTGATGTAACTTAGGAGATAAAACAAATAACTTTCACGCAGCAAAGCCCCACAACAGCAATTTCAGTTGGCAACATCCAACTCAGTGGCTTTCGGACCCCATTTTCCCTCAGTTGCACGTCTTTACGTAAGAATCACTGCACTCTCTTCATTTACCAATCCATTCCCAGATATGCCCTGCTCTCATCCTGCTGTGATTAAGCTTCATCATAACCAGATTGTTACTGTCTTGGGGAGTAAGATAGTACTATTATCTCAGTAGATGCTGGTGCCATTCAGGTTTGGAACCATTGTTTGAAAACAAGAAAAAAGTGCCAAGATTGAATAAACTTTTTACACATTCAAAGGATAGGATTGAGTTGAAGATCAGGAATACTTTAGGTGAATATGCAGACAAATTATTGATGGAAATCAATAATAAAAAATATGGCAGCTAGCCAGACCATATATTTCAAATGTCATAAAGCTAAAATACAAATATTTCTAAAAAAAGACAAAAGCTAATATTTTGTATTTATATTGCATAACACAAACACTTGAAAGTCACTTTCATTGACCTATTAAATAAATAATGCTCTTTGTCTTGTGAGTTTACATACCACAGAATAAAGTGACTGAACTTCTGCATATGTCAGCAGCAATAACAACAAATAACAATTCAGTGTGCAGCATTTTAGTTTGACAGAACCTTGAAAATCAATGAAAATGAAGGATATATATACAAGAAACAGCATGCCGTTTCACATTGTATTACACTTCATAAAACAGCTCAAACATAATCTATACATTTGTCAACAACAGAACTAGTGTTACCAGAATTGCAAATCGTGATGAGGAGGCATACAGGTGTAAGACAGATCAGTTGGTTGGCTGCTGTCGCAGTAACAACTTTGCACTCAGCATTGGTAGGACCAAGGAATTGATTGTGGACTTCAGGAAGGGGAGGTTGAGGGAACCATGCACCACTTCTCATGAAGGGATCAGAAGTGGAAAGAGCCAGCAGTTTCAACTTCCTGGGAGTATGAGGATCTATCCTGAGCCCAACATATTGATGCAATTATAAAGAAGGCACAACAGTACATATATTTCATTAGGAGTTTGAAGAGAATTGGTATGTCACCAGACACTCACAAATTCCTACAGATATACCATGGAGAGTATTCTAACTGGTCAATCACTGCTATGGACGGGCATCCGTACAGTATTGGAGAAAGTTATAAACTCAGCCAGCTCCATCATGGGCATAAGCCTCCCAGAATTGAGGATACTTTCAAAAGGCAATGCCTCATAAAGGGGGCAGCCATCATTAAGGACCCCCGTCAACCAGGAGATATATGTACAGTATATATACTTATTGTAATATATAGTTTTAATTATATATAGCAATGTACTGCTGCTGCGAAACAACAAATTTCACACCATATGCCAGTGATGTTAAAGCTGATTCTGGCTCTGATAAAATATTTCCACCAATGATGTCTGTCTTTCACAAGCAAAAAGTCATTTGACTGACCTCTGGGTGGATCATCAATCTACAAAAATGCACTAGTTATCAAAATTGCAGCTAGTTGCCTTGTTTCATGGATTCAGTGCTGACCTGAGATTCTCTTAGATAAAGTTTTGAACATCTAGTATTATTCATAAACAAGAAAACAAATAAAGTTCAAGATTCAAAAAACTTAATTGTCATTCTAACCGTACATCAGCTCACAGGGCAGAATGAGACCATTTCTCAGGAGCAGTGCAATCATAACATAACAAACACAACACTAAATAATAAACATAACAATAAATAGTAAAACACAACAGTCACATGTCAGTTAAAATCAAGTTATAAGTGTCCAGTGCAAGTTAAAAGTGTCCAAAGCAGAGTCAGGTAGAGCAGCTATTTAGCAGTCTGACTGCCTGTAGGAGGAAGCTGTTAGTAGCCTTGTGGTTTTAGTTTTGATGCTCCTGTAACATTTGCCTGATGGCAGAAGAACAAACAGTTCATGGAGAGGGTGTGAGGGGTCTTTAATGATGTACCGTGTCTTCTGGAGGCATCGACTCTGAAAGAGGTCTTGGACAACTTACAATCACAAATTACAATGATCACAACCTATAAAGCAGACTGATAGTTAACCAGTCTTTGGAGTGTCTGAAATATACAAACCAACTTAATTCTCACTGTCCAATGAATGCCTCGTAAAAGACTCTAAACTGAATCAAGAAGAATATGTTGTGACTAATAACAGAAAGAAACTTGCTCCATTAGAGTCATCATCTTTGCATTCTGATACCTGGAACTTTGGGTGAGATGTGGAATAATGTGGAAAATGACCTGGTCCATCTGGCCCATAAATGGGTGTAAAACAGAAACTCTTTTCCTGATACTGAAGTTGTACAGTAAATACATCCTCCATTACTCTCTCTCTCTTTTTCTTCGGCAGCTTCTCTTTCCTTTGTCTTCTCCTTTATTCCACTTAGTCTATTTTCGTATACATCCACAACTTCTCTCATTTCCATTCCTATCTCACTCTTATCTTAACAATGCCCCATCTCAAGAATTGGTTGGGTCTCACTCAGAGATATACAAAATAATGCAATGTACAAAACAGAGAAGCTGGTTACAGTCACAATGGAGATGAGACACTACTGCTTGTGAGAAAGGAAGACTGAATGTTTAGAATTAGTGTTTTCTGAGGATAAATTCTGTTATATTTTGGTCAGGATGATTAACAACTTACAAGGACATACTTTTGAACAGGGGAATAGAAAGATCTCTGCTCAAACAGAAGCCCACCAGCCAGAGAAGCAGATGGAGAGGGGAAACAGAACATCAGCACCTTATGTTCTGATAAACGGTAGAGAGATGCAGAACCAAAGAGTTAACTCTACCTGACACTTCAGGTGGAACATGAGTGGATAAGGTGCCATGACCTCAGAAACAGAACAATGAGAAGTCATGGATATGCAGCATGAATGGAAAAAGAAAGAGACACCGAAAGTCTCTGCTCATCTAATCACCAATGGCACATCATTTGAACATTGAGAAAATTCACATGTGATCTAATATCTTCCAAGGGGGTAGAAAAAAGAACCAAGATTAACACCATGATCAATAGCGAATTGTGATGTTCAACAACCCGAAAAAATAAGGAAATGAACAGATTTTGGCAGTGACCAGTACTCTATGGAAGCCTCCATCAATTTACACTTCTTAGTTTTAAGTTTATTAAACAAGTGACATAGGCTTTAGAGGTTAACAAACTAGAGAAGTATAAAAAGTATAGGAAGCCTTTGTTCCACAGTTTAAAACAAGTATTAGACACTTGGTGGAGAGGGAGAAAGAAATGGAGAGATCAACAAGGTGAACAAAGTGACAATGAAACCAAAAGTACAAAAATGGATTTTAGTATGGTATTGACAATTTCACACAGTAGGATCATCCTGAAAATTAGGATATTTTGAATCCATGGTGACTTGATTGATTGGATCAAAATTGATTTGCCCATGGAAGACAGAGTGTAGTGGTGGATGGGTTTTTTTCCCAAATGGAGGTCTGTAACTAGTGGAGCTCTGCAGGGACCGCTGTAGGCTGGGTAAGCGGGCAGATGACACAAAGATTGGTGGCATAGTGGACCACATAAAAATTGCCAAAGGATACTGTAGGATAAACATTATTAGTTGCAGATACAGGCGGGGAAGTGGTAGATACAGCTTAGTCTGAGCAAGCATGAGGTGCTGAACATTGGGATATCAAAGATAGAGAGTACACATTTAATGGCAGAATCCGTAACAGTGTTGAACAGAGTTCCAGATTTGTGTTTCCCTAAAAGTAGCCGTACAGTTTGATAGGGTGGTAAAGAATCCATACGGCATGCTTGCCTTTATTAGTTGAGCTATTTGCACAATTCTATACAGTTATTTTATACAATTTTATACAATTCTAGTTAGACCACATTTAGACTATTGTTGTCAGTTTTGTAACCTCATTATAGAAAGAAAGTGGAAGCTTTGGGGATGGTGCAGAGAATGTTTTCCAGGAAGATTCCTGGTTTGGAGAACATTTGCTCCAAGGAGAAATTGGACAAGCCGAAGCCATTTCCTCTAGACTGACAGAGGCTGAAGTAAGACTTAATAGAAGTTTATAAACTTATTCTTGGGTGAATAGAGTAAATATGTGGGGAAGAGGGATTTTTATTTAGTCAGTTTGGCACAACGTTGTGGGGGCTTGTCCTGTGCTGAACTTATCTCTGTAAATCAACTAAACCCCACTAAAGTAAAATATCCTGCACACGTAATCACAGAGGTTACAGGACAAATACCATAATCAGCACAGTAAAACAGATCACCATGTCAAACATCTTGGAAGAGCAAGCAAACAAGCAAACCCAACACTAACAGAGAATGCATCTGTCCACAGCGAACAAGAAACTGTCCATAAAATGATCCAATTTATTAGTGGCAAGCAACAGATATCAACAAATACAGGGTCTAATTTATTTCTGATACATCTACTAACAACAGTGACAGATCAAGAAGATCACTAAACTGGACATTTCAAAGAATCACTAAACTGGGAGCCTCCTAAGGAAAAAGTGCACATTTGGCATGCATTAGATGATTTACTGCAGACATCCCAATAAAGGAAGAGTACATCCAAGCCACTGAACTGTTTGAAAGAAGAAAACTCTTGGCAAGAACAACTTGAATGCAGAATTGTTCGAGATAAATTTTCAGTCAGTATCAACCACCTTGCCGCTGGTGTTCACGTCAGTCTGCTCAGAATGGCGAAGGTAGCTCCATATGATAATATTTACATGCCCAGCTTGTGGTGCATTTATGGATATATGCAGACACTTTTCATATAATCAACACTATTAAATATTTCTAATCCAACTTTACATGTTATGTTGATTGCAGACAGCTCAATTTTAACATCAAACAGGAATTCATCTGCTGTAAATCATGTCTGCAATCCACTTTATTGCCAATGGCAGAGTGTATTGCCAAGGAACATTAAATTGACACTCATCTCATTCATTGAACATCTTCCCTTTTCAAATGATTTAACTCTGCTGTCACATACCCAACACAACATACAAAGAGCACCTACCAGTATCTAACAGTAAAACATTCATATGGTTGGGCAGCTCCCATCAGGATTGATGGTGGAACAGGCCATGATATTCAATTTATTTGATTAAATTGCAAACGGTCTGACAGATAAGGCAGATGAACTTAGGGCATGGATAGGAAGAACTTAGGGCATGGATAGGAATATGGGATTAAGATATTATAGCCATTATGTAAACATGGCTAAGGGATGTGCAGGAGTGGCAGCTTAATATTCTGGCATACAAGTGCTTTAAGTGAGATAGAGGTGGAGGAAAGAGACCGGGGGACTTCCTTTTTTGATTAAGGGGAACATCACAGCAGTAAGTTGTTAGAGATGACATTACAGGAGGATCATTTGCAAGGCTATATGGGTGAAACTGAGAAATAAGAAGAGGGATCATACAACAAGCACCGAGTAGAACTCAGGAATTAGAAAGACAAATGTGCACGGAGAGTTATAAGAATAATATTGTTGTCATCATAGGAGATTTTAACTATTCTGACATTGATAGCATTTGCCATAGTGTTAAAGGTCTAGATTGGGAATATATTCAATCTGTTCAGGAAAGCTTCCTCATGCAGTATATAGATGGTCCTTTCAGGGTTGGACAAAGCTTGATCCACTCCTGGGAAATAAGAACCTGAGGGGGAAATTTTTTTTAAAAAATAGCAGGTGGTGGTATATGGAATCAGCTGCCAGAGGAAGTGGTTGAGATAAATACATTAGATACATTTAAAATGTGGACAGTTATATGGATGACAAAAGTTTAGAAGAATATGGGCCAAGTGTTAGGAAATGGGATTAGTTTGAATATACATTTTGGGTAGGCATCGATACGTATGGGCCAAATTGCATTTTTCTGTGAGTTTATATATGGAACAAAATCATCATAATACAATTCTAAAATAAATTATTACAGCTGTCAATGCATGCTTGGAAAATCTTAATTCAACTGGTCTCAGAAGAACATCTATATCTATTGCCCTAGAAGAATCTGAAATCAAGCATTACTTTTACAGTCTAATCATAAAGACACGAGCACTATTATTACTAGGAGTCTGTAGAACGTCCTTCAGATGAAAGAGAATCCCGTCACTAAAATAGTAAAAAGATAGACAACTGACAAAACACTGAAACAATTGCTGCCCAAGAACAACATGGTGAAGATTTGTGAAATCCAAGCTGAAGAATCTGGGGAGCAATGAGACTTGTTAGAAACAGAAAGAGATAGAAGACTTTTGTTGCTGACCTAAATGTAGAGGTAAAATGGGCAATGAGTAAATAAGTTAAGACAAAGTAAATTCTAACAGGAAATCAGAACATTAACTTAATGGAAGATAGAATTTCCCACAGTCGAGTGTGGAGTATCAGCCCATCAGAGAAATTCACAAGTTCTAGCTCAGGGCATAAGAATTCTACTAACATCAAAAAGGCTGGATTATTCCACTAGATGTTCAAAACTCTTCTTTCAGTTAGTCCTGACGAAGGGTTTTGGCCCGAAACGTCGACTGTACCTCTTCCTATAGATGCTGCCTGGCCTGCTATGTTCCACCAGCATTTTTTGTGTGTGTTGCTTGAACTTCCAGCATCTGCAGATTTCCACGTTTACACTAGATGTTGTTTCTTTTCATAACCACATATCATCTATACATTTCTTTCTCATGTGAAGTTTACAAAAATATTTTTGTGAGTTTTGCTAGCCACTAATGCAACCAGAATCAAAATTGTGGGCAATGAACTATTGTTTTCTCTTTCCTCTTAATTGTGTTCAGTACAGTTAAGGAACTAGTTTGTCTTCCTGTTTCAAGTCTTCCTTGAGAACTCACATGAATGTATTGTTATAGCAACAGTCTCTGATCCATTTGCAATTGTTATTTAATATCAAGAGGTAAATTACCAGACTGGTAATCAAGACACCTGGGTTAACATTCCAGAAACACAGAGTCAAATCCCACCATAACAACTTTGGGATTTAAATTTAATTAAAAATCCAGAATTTGAGGAAAAATCTCTGTTCAGCTAGTGATGACCATGAAAAATACAAGCTTGCCATAATTATCATAATAAAAATCCATTCAGTTCACCGATGTTCTTCAAAGGAGGAAATCGGTCATCCTTCGTGATCTGGCCTACATGTCTTCAGATCACATTTCATGTTGTTGACTCTTGCATATCCTCTAAAATAGTTTAGTATTCAGTTCAGTTTCATTCAGTTCTGCCATTACCACTTCTACATTCAAATGGAGGAATAAAACTGAGTGTTTTACCTGCTGTTGACCTTGACACTGAATTTGAACACAACAGGTCACTCATACATGGTACATGGTAAATGGTAGGGCATTGAAGAATGCTGTAGAACAGAGGGATCTAGGAATAATGGTGTATAGTTCCCTGAAGGTGGAATCTCATGTGGATAGGGTGGTGAAGAAAGCTTTTGGTATGCTAGCCTTTATTAATCAGAGCATTGAGTATAGGAGTTGGGATGTAATGTTGAAATTGTATAAGGCATTGGTAAGGCCAAATTTGGAGTATCGTGTACAGTTCTGGTCACCGAATTATAGGAAAGATGTCAAAAAGTTGAGAGAGTACAGGGTAGATTAACTAAAATGTTGCCTGGGTTTCATCTCCTAAGTTACAGAGAAAGGTTGAACAAGTTAGGTCTTTATTCTTTGGAGCGTAGAAGGTTGAGAGGGGACTTGATAGAGGTGTTTAAAATTATGAGGGGGATTGATAGAGTTGACGTGGATAGGCTTTTTCCATTGAGAGTGGGGGAGATTCAAACAAGAGGACTTGAGTTGAGAGTTAAAGGGCAAAAGTTTAGGGGTAACATGAGGAGGAACTTCTTTACTCAGAGAGTGGTGGCTGTGTGGAACGAGCTTCCAGCAGAAGTGGTTGAGGCAGGTTCAATGTTGTCACTTAAAGTTAAATTGGATAGATATATGAACAGGAAGGGAGTGGAGGGTTATGGACCGAGTGCATGTCGGTGGGACTCGGTGAGAGTTGGAGTTCAGCATGGATGAGGGAGGCCGAGATGGCCTGTTTCCGTGCTGTAATTGTTATATGGTTATATACCTGAGTAGTCCCATGCCTTCAAATTGATCATGGGCAAGGGAACTTCCTCCTGATTACCACATACCATCCTACCGCAACTGGCAAATTAGTTCTCCTCCACATGGAACACTCTAGGTAGAAGCACTAAAGGTAATAAGAGCATACAGTATACACTGGCGTCCATCATTAAAATGGGCTTGGTAGCACCATTTCAGGCCTAGCTGACTAAATCCTCAAGGACATTGCTGTTGGACTTGGCCTACAACAGAAAGGTTAGGCAACACAAGGGGTAAGGCAGCTGACTACAGTGCTGTGGATCATCAGCAACAGAAATACACATCGTCACCATTTGTAAACTTGTGACCTGGCATATTCTTCACCATGCCATGATCATCAAACTAAAGAATCAACTCTGGTTCAATAACGAGTGCAGAAGGACAAGCCAAATCAAATCAAATCAAATTCAAAATCAAGTTCAAGTTTAATTATCATTCAACCATACATGAATACAGCTGAACAAAACAGCATTCCTCTGGGTCCAAGATGCAAAAGTCACACAGCACGTTCAAAATAGTGAGCACACACACCATCATGAAAAAAAAATACAAATGCAGCACCAAGCTCACCTAAAAATGATGAACTGCCAGCCTAGCGAAGCTATAATACAGGATGTTACACAAGATTAAACGCAAAAAAAACATACAATATTCTGAGTTAAGCTATCTCACCATCATCAGATCAGCTTAAAACTCAGCAGCCTTGCAATATCTTACGATGAATGGCAGTAGATAATTCACTGCTAATGGGAGGAGGCACCTCCAAAAACACCCCATACTCAATAATAGTCAGACCCGGCATGTGAGAGTTAAAGACTGATCACTATAACCATGTTCAACTAAAAGTACCAAATAGATGATACTGCCATCACAGGGCATCTCAGGAAGAAATTGAACTGGATCATCTGCTTAGCATCTGACCAGAAAAATCTGGTAAAACTGAAGCCAATCTGCATCTAATAGAAAGCAATCCAGAGATCGGTGTCACACCTTGCACAAAGAATATGGCTGTAATTTTCAGAGGCCAATCATCCAAGATGAAAGACATCACTGCAGAAGTTCTAGGACTAACCATCTACAACTGCTTTATCAAAAATCTTCCTTCCATTATAAGAACAAATTTGAGGACATTTGCATCATAGTTTTGGGCCCCTCATCTTAGAAAAGATGTGCTGGCATCAGAGAGGGTCCACAGGAGTTCACAAGGATGATTCCAGGAATGAAAGGGTTATCATATGAGGACCGTTTGATAGCGCTGGGTCTGTACTCACTGGAATTCAGAAGGATGAGGGGGGGATCTCATTGAAACCTTTCGAATGTTGAAAGGCCTACACACAGTAAATATGGAAAGGATGTTTCCCATGATGGGAGAGTCTAGGACAAGAGGGCACAGCCTCAGGATAGAGGGGGCACCCTTTCAAAACAGAGATGTGGGGAAATTTCTTTAGCCAAAGGGTGGTGAATTTGTGGAATTTTTTGCAGCTGTGGAGGCCAGGTCATTGGGTGTTATTTAAGGCAGAGATTGATAGGTTCTTGATTGGATGTGGCATCAAAGGTTACAGGGAGAAGACCGGGAACTGGGGTTGAAGAGGAGGAGAAAAAAGGATCAGCCATGACTGAATGGCAGAGCGGACTCGATGGGCCAGATGGGCTAATTCTGCTCCTATGTCTTATGTCCTCAATAATAACTATCTCCAACAAGAGTCTAACCGCATATACAGCAAAGAAACAAGTCCTTTGGCCTAACTCTTCAAAGCCAATCAATATGGTGACCTGAGCTTGTCTCATTTACCTTTGTTTGACCATATCCCTCTAAACATCTATCCATGTACTTGTCCAAATGTCTTTCAAACATTGCAATTGAATTTGTCTTTCCAATTTCCTCCGACAATTCATTCCATATTCCCACGACCCCCTGTGAGGGAAAAGTTATCACTCAAGTCCCTTTTAAATCTTTACCCTGCCACCTTAAATCTAGGTCCTCTAGTTTTAGACTCCCCTACCCTGGGGGAAAAAACTGACCACTCACCTAATGATTTTATATACCTCTATAATCTCACCCCAGCAGCCTCCTATGCTGTAAGGCATGAAGTCCCAACAAATCCTGCTTCTCCTTATAACTCAAGTCATCTAGCTCTAGTAACATCCTCGTAAATCCTTTCTGCACACTTTCCGACTTAATGACATCCTTTGTATACCTGGACAACTGGAACTGCACACAATACTCCAAGTGGAGTTTCATAGATGACATATACATTTGCAACAGGATATCCAACTCCAGGACTCAGTTCCCCGACTGGTGAAGGCCAGCCTTTGTCACTGCCCTGTCTGCTTGTGTCACTGCTTTGAGAAAACCCTAGGTCTCTCTATTCTACATGTTCCAGGGCCCGACCATTTACTGCCCAAATTCTGCCCTGGTTTAAGTTAACAAAATACAACACCTCACACTTGTCCAAGTTAAGTTCCATCTGCTATTCCTTGGCCCTCTTCCCCAGTTCATCCTGACCCTGTTGTAATCTCACAGCACTTCAACATTCAATGATATTGCAATCATCATCAATGCCCTGGGGTTCAACACTGACTTGAAACTTAACTGGACCAAACAAATAAAGAATGTGGCTAAAAGAGGAGGTCAGACACTGTGTATCTTGTATCATGTGACTCAATTGCTAACACCCCAAGGCCTTCCTGCCATCAACAGGGCATAGTCAAGTGCATTATAGACTGCTATTTACCTGGATCAGTGCACTGCTAGCACACATCAAGAAGACTGATACCATCCAGTCTTCACTGGCACTCCACCTACCCCACAGGATTATCATGGTTCCAATAGATACCACCTACAAAATGTACCGCAAGTACTCACTGCACACTGCTTTGATAGCACTGATCAAACAATGGTCCCTACTACCATGAAGAACAAGGACAGCAAATGCACAGGAATACTACTATCTACAGATTTCTCCAAAACACATACCATTGTGACCTGAGGGAAAATTGACTCATTGCCAGCCCTTACTTGTCACATGGCCCAAATCCTGGAATTTTCATTAACTGCACATGGGCAAAAGCAACTCAGGAAGGCTGCTCATAATAATCTGAAGATGAGCTGGGGAGATAACAGGGAACATTAGTAGATTTATCAGTTCCACATAAAGTCACTGTGAAACAATGATTAAATAAAAGGAACTACCAAAGAATAAGATTTAATCAGAAATATGAATGTTGCGCATCAGTCAAACTGCACCATGTTCATTAAATAAAAATATTTTCAGTGGTACAAAGTTACAAAAAAGGTAATCCTCACCAACAGAAGACTGAGCTGAGGAAAGACAAGAGAAAGAGGAGTGAGCATTGCCCTGAAATATTTCTATCTCCATATCTGCTGAATAGTTCCAGCATATTGCCTTTATAGCTCAAGAAAAGTCTTTATGCTTGAAAGGCTTTGATAAGGAGTTTATAAAAAAAACAATGACGTTAACAAATTACATTTGATTTAAATGCCATCTAATGAGAGGAGAGGGGAGTGGGGGTAAGGGGTTGAGGATGGTGAGTGGCTTGGGCAAGGAGGGGAGTTTGGGCAGGGGATGGGGTTGTTGACATGATGGGGAAAAGGGGTAAGCAGAGATGGGGTGAAGGGAGTGACATGGGACAGGAGATGGAGTGATGGGATGGAGATAATGGGAGTGGGAATGATAGAAGAGTGATGGAGTGAGGATGGGGAGCGGTTGGTAGTTTAGTAAGGTGATGGGGGTTGGTTGGGGGTTATGTGGGGGGGATAGGGATGATGTGATGGGGCTGATGGGGTAAGGTGGATGGGGCTAATGGGGGTGAGGGAGTGGGGTGATTATAATAAATCCTCCACCATTAGACTCTTATTACTAAGACAATTTGGATTCAGTTGGTCAGCCTACCTGAGACAGCAAGGTCTCTAACCTTTTGTAGCAGCCCATCATGTGAGATCTGGTCAGTCATTAGTGAAGTATCAGTTAAAACGTCTAATACTCCTTGAATTTCAGCAACCAAAGTGAAATATCAGACAACAAAGCCCTTTTCTCTTGAGTGCATACAGATGAAAAGTATTCATTCAGACTTTTCATAAACACAGGGAATCCGTAGGTGCGAGAAATCTTGGAAATAAGTGCTGGAGAAACTTTAGATGTTTCAGAAAGGACAGGGAGGGAGGCAGAAGAGCTGGGGGCGTGGCACTGTTGATCAGAGATAGTGTCACAGCTGCAGAAAAGGTGGATGTCATGGAGGGATTGTCTACGGAGTCTCTGTGGGTGGAGGTTAGGAACAGGAAGGGATCAATAACTTTACTGGGTGTTTTTTATAGGCGCCCAATAGTGACAGGGATATCGAGAAGCAGAGAGGGAAACAGATCATGGAAAAGTGTAATAATAAGAGTTGTCGTGATGGGAGCTTTTAATTTCCCAAATATCGACTGGCATCTCCCTAGAGCAAGGGGTTTAGATGGGGTGGAGTTTGTTACGTGTGTTCAGGAAGGTTTCTTGACACTATATGTAGATAAGCCTACAAGAGGAGAGACTGTACTTGATTTGGTATTGAGAAATGCACCTGGTCAGGTGATAGATCCCTCGGAGGGAGAGCATTTTGGAGATAGTGATCATAGTTCTATCTCCTTTTACAATAGCATTGGAGAGAGATAGGAACAGACAAGTTAGAAAAGCGTTTAATTGGAGAAAAGGGGATTATGAGGCTATCAGGCAAGAAATAGGAAGCTTAAATTGGGAGCAGATGTTCTCAGGGAAAAGTACAGAAGAAATGTAGCAAATGTTCAGGGGATAGTTTTGTGGAGTTCTGCATAGGTACGTTCCAATGAGACAGGGAGGTTATGGTAGGGTACGGGAACCATGGTGTACAAAGGCTGTAAAAAATCTAGTCAAGAAGAAAAGAAAAGCTTACAAAAGGTTCAGAGATCTAGGTAATGTTAGAGATCTAAAAGATTATAAGGCTAACAGGGAGGAGCTTAAAAAGGAAATTAGGAGCGCTAGAAGGGGCCATGAGAAGGCCTTGGCAGGCAGAATTAAGGAAAACCCCAAGGCATTCTACAAGTATGTGAAGAGCAAGAGGATAAGATTCGAAAGAATAGGACCTATCAGGTGTGATAGTGGGAAAGTGTGTATGGAACCAGAGGAAATAGCAGAGGTACTTAATGAATACTTTACTTCAGTATTCACTAAGGAAAAGGATCTTGGTGTTTGTAGTGATGACTTGCAGCAGACTGAAAAGCTTCAGCGTGCAGATATTAAGAAAGAGGATGTGCTAGAGCTTTTGGAAAGCATCAAGTTGGTTAAGTCACACACATAAAAGTTGCTGGTGAACGCAGCAGGCCAGGCAGCATCTCTAGGAAGAGGTACAGTTGACGTTTCGGGCCGAGACCCTTCATCAGGACTAACTGAAAGAAAAGCTAGTAAGAGATTTGAAAGTGGGAGGGGGAGGGGGAGATCCGAAATGATAGGAGAAGACAGGAGGGGGAGCGAAGGTGTTTAGCGAAGTGATCTCCCAGTCTGCGTCAGGTCTCGCCAATGTATAGAAGGCCACATCGGGAGCACCGGACGCAGTATATCACCCCAGCCAACTCACAGGTGAAGTGTCACCTCACCTGGAAGGACTATCTGGGGCCCTGAATGGTGGTGAGGGAGGAAGTGTAAGGACATGTGTAGCACTTGTTCCACTTACAAGGATAAGTGCCAGGAGGCCAGGAGGGAGATCAGTGGGGAGGGAAAGATGTGCTTAGTGGTGGGATCCCATTGGAGTTGGCAGAAGTTACGGAGAATTATATGTTGGACCCAGAGGCTGGTGGGGTGGTAGGTGAGGAGAAGGGGAACCCTATTCCTAGTGGGGTGGCGGGAAGATGGAGTGAGAGCAGATGTGCGTGAAATGGGGGAGATGCGTTTGAAAGCAGAGTTGATGGTGGAGGAAGGGAAGCCCCTTTCTTTAAAAAAGGACATCTCCCTCGTCCTGGAATGAAAAGCCTCATCCTGAGAGCAGATGCGGCGGAGACGGAGGGATTGTGAGAAGGGGATGGCATTTTTGCAAGAGACAGGGTGAGAAAAGGAATAGTCCAGATAGCTGTGAGAGTCAGTAAGCTTATAGTAGACATAAGTAGATAAGCTGTCTCCAGAGAGAGGGAGGTGTTGGAAATCGACCAGGTAAACTTGGGGGCCGGGTGAAAGTTAGAGGCAAAGTTAATGAAGTCAACAAGCTCAGCATGCATGCAGGAAGCAGAGCCAATGAAGTCGCCGGGACTAGATGAGATGTACCCCAGGCTACTGTGGGAGGTAAGGGAGGAGATTACTGAGCCTCTGATGATGATCTTTGAATCATCAATGGGGACTGGAGAGGTTCCGGAGGATTGGAGGGTTGCGGCTGTTGTTCCTTTATTCAAGAAAGGGAGTAGAGATAGCCCAGGAAATTATAGACCAGTGAGTCTTACTTCAGTGGTTGGTAAGTTGATGGAGAAGATCCTGAGAGGCAGGATTTATAAACATTTGGAGAGGTATAATATGATTAGGAGTAGTCAGCATGGCTTTGTCAAGGGCAGGTCGTGCCTTACAAGCCTGATTGAATTTTTTGAGAATGTGACTAAACACATTGAGGAAGGAAGAGCAGTAGATGTAGTGTTTATGGATTTCAACAAGGCATTTGATAAAGTACCCCATCGCAGGCTTATTGAGAAAGTAAGGAAGCATGATATCCAAGGGAACATTGCTTTGTGGATCCAGAACTGGCTTGCCCACAGAAGGCAAAGAGTGGTTGTAGACGAGTCATATTCTGCATGGAGGCCGGTGACCAGTGGTGTGCCTCAAGGATCTGTTCTGGGACCCTTACTCTTCGTGATTTTTATAAATGACCTGGATGAGGAAGTGGAGGGATGGGTTAGTAAGTTTGCTGATGACACAAAGGTTGGAGGTGTTGTGGATAGTGTGGAGGCCTGTCAGAGGTTACAGCGAGACACTGATAAGGTACAAAACTGAGCTGAGAAGTGGCAGCTAAGAGTTCAACCCAGATAAGTGTGAAGTGGTTCATTTTGGTAGGTCAAATATGATGGCAGAATATAGTATTAATGGTAAGACTCTTGGCAGTGTGGAGGATTAGAGGGATCTTGGGGTCCGAGTCCATAGGATGCTCAAAGCAGCTGCCCAGGTTGACCTTGTGGTTAAGAAGGCATACAGTGTATTGGCCTTCATGAATCATGGAATTGAATATAGGAGCCGAGAGGTAATGTTGCAGCTATATAGGACCCTGGTCAGACCCTATTTGGAGTACTGTGCTCAGTTCTGGTCGTCTCACTACATACAGGAAGGATGTGGAAACCATAGAAAGGGTGCAGAGGAAATTTACAAGGATATTGCCTGGACTGGGTAGCATACCTTATGAAAACAGATTGAGTGAACTCAGCCTTTTCTCCTTGGGAGCAACAGAGGATGAGATATGCCCTGATAGAGGTGTATAAGATCATGAGAGTCATTGATTGTGTGGATAGTCGGAGGCTTTTTCCCAGGGCTGAAATGGTTACAAGAGGACACAGGTTTAAGGTGTTGGGGAGTAGGTACAGAGGTGATGTCAGGGATAAGTTTTTTACTTAGAGAGTGGTGAGTGTGTGGAATGGGCTGCCGGCAACGGTGGTGGAGGCAGATACGATAGGGTCTTTTAAGAAACCTTTGGATAGGTACATGGAGCTTAAAAAAAATAGAGGGCTATGGGTAAGCCTAGTAATTTTTAAGGTAGGGACATGTTCAGCACAACTTTGTGGGCCGAAGGGCCTGTATTGTGCTGTGGGTTTTCTATGTTTCTGACATATGCTAGTATTATTAAAGCCGATTCTAATAGTCAACATTTCGGACTTCAACATTGCCTTTTTTTTCCCCTCTCCATAGATACTGCCTGAAATTAAAAACATAAACACGAGGAATTCTGCAGATGAAGGAAATTCAAGCAACACACATCAAACATACATCAGGACCAACGAAGGGTCTCGGCCCGAAACGTCGACTGTACCTCTTCCTAGAGATGCTGCCTGGCCTGCTGCGTTCACCAGCAACTTTCATGTGTGTTGCTACTACCTGAAATGCGGAGTTCCTCCAAAATTTTGTGTGTGTTCTGTTCACACTTTTCCTTTGCCTTCTATCACTCTGTTCCCATTCTCCCTTTATTAGATAATCTCTGTTGTTATCAAATCTTCCCTCTCATCTCGACTGTTCCTCTTCTTCTCCATCCGCCCAAACTCCTCCTCATTCTCTGTCAACTCCTTTACCCCCTTACTCTAACCCGCTCTTCCCTCCACCCCCATCCGGCTCTTCCTCAACCTCCCTCTCGCTTATCCTCTTCCCCTCTCCCTCATCAATCCTTACCCTCAGCCCACTCTCCCCACCCATCTCCTCCCCCCGGCTCCCTCTTCTTCCTCGGCCTACTCACCCTACCCTTCCCTTCGCCTACAGTCCTTTCCCCGCCTCTATTGCTTCGGCCTTTGGCCTCTAACTCCGCCCCGCAGAAGAGCGGACGCCCCTTTCCTCTCAGCCGCCGTCGCCGTCACCGCTCTACGTCGCGGCTCTCCACGCCTCCTCGGCGCTTGACGCCCTCCTGATGGAAAGAAGGGACGAGGGAAGGGGAAGAGGCGGGTAGCTCTGCGCATGCCCGGCGGGCTCCTCCGGGTTGCCGTGTTTGTGGAGCCACGTTGCCACTTTGTAGCAGAGCGACGAGTGCGGAGTAGCGAAGGGGCGAGGATGTCTTCCCCACCCAGGGAGAAGGTGGAAACCAAAGCCGGCCACCCTCCTGCTGGTATGTATGCACCTTGTTCCGAGAATGACGATTCGCAGCACCATGTAATTGGTTTGCTTTCTTTCCCGTCGAATACTGGCCGCAAACTTGGCTGAACGTTGGAAATAAATCACTTCTGCAAGTATTGAATATGCTGTTCAAGTGACGCAATCGCGCAGACCAGTTTATGGGATTTAGCATCGAGGTTCCTGTTTCAGCATTTATTCCACTGTGGGGTTTCTAATGCATTTGGTGACTGATGTTTTGTTCTTAAGACAAGAAAGGATTTGCATTTTGTTATTCTGCTATTCACTGGGTAGATATGTTTAATCTGGAGACGGCAAAGATCAAGTGGAGAAAAGTAATAAATTGTCTCTTCTGTCAATTAGGTTTGAGATTATTTCTTCAAATTTAAAGCTTGTATTTTCAAATTGAATAGAATGGTTTAAGTTTTAAATGGCAACAAGTGTCAGTCGAATAAGACTTCTGTAAAATCACGAAAACACGTTTACTGGACAAAGATATACAGTATATTAGTTCTGACAGCGTTCATAGAGAAAGAGAAAAAGCAAGTTAGCGTTTCAGATCAGGATATTTCTGCTGTTATACCATTTAGTATTTCATAGATGAAGATATGCAAAATGAGTAGAAGGCTGGAACTAGGAAATATAAACTCGAGATCTATAAGGCCTCTTTACTCTGTCATTCCAACAGCCACAGCTTGGCAACTTAAAAATGGGAGGTTTGTCTATTTTTTGTCTGTAACCCAGTCCATGTTCCATCAATTCCATGAGCATTTTTTTCTTGTTCAGTAACCTTTCACATGGCACCATATTCCAAGAAACATTCACTATGATCATGTTACTCTTTATCCACCATGATAGTTACACCTTTGAATTACACTCAAGTAGATTTATTAATCATTATTTCCCTTTCTGTTGCCTGACCCACAGGTAAGGTTGATGAATCTGTAGCCCCATACTTTCTCACTGCTTTCTCAAATTGGAATGTTGCATTTGTTGTTTTCCAACTTGCTGGCTTGGACCTTGATCTTTCCAGATTGGAGGAAAATTCGGAAGATCAGAATGAAATTTATTATTACTGCCATACGTTGTGTAATTTGTTGTTTTGCAGCAGTGGTGCAGTGCAAGGCATTAAAATCCTAAAGAAGCAAACATTTGTGGGGTTGTGGCCAGGGTTAATCGAGGTGCACCTAGGGTTAGTTGGGGGGGGATGTGCCCCTTTGGACATTAGGATTAGGTTTGTGGGTAGGGCTGGTGAATGTATTTGTGGGGCTGGGAGAGATGAGGTCATGGAGTTTAGTGTGGTGAGGTAAGTTGGGCTGTGGCGGATAGGGTAGTGGAGCACATTTAGATTGAGACATAACGTAAAAATTTTTACTCATGTATGTGAAGGATGTAAGTAATAAAGTCAATTGAATTCGAATAGTGCAAAAGACAAATAAGGGGATGGTTTTCATAGGACTGTTCAGAAATCTGATGGCAGGGGGAAAGAATTTGTTCTTAAAATGTTAAATTTCAGTCTCTAGGCTCCTGTACTTCCTCCCCAATGGTAGTAACACAAAGGGAATATATTCCAGATGGTGAAGTTCTTTGACAATGGATGCCTCCTCCTTGAGGCATGACCACCTGAATTCATCAATATTCAAAAGCATATACCAGGGTAGACAGCAACTTCAGGTTAATCACTTTTATCAGAATTGCTGAGTATTTTCCAGCATTTTCTTACTTTAAACCATCTATCCACTTGCTGCCTTATTTCAAGAATGGGGGTTTGTAAAATTCGGATGCCTTTTTGATCTGGACTCTCCCTATCTCTGTTACTTTGACCTCCTGGGATTTAATTTACTGTTGGGAAAGAGGAAATACAGTTTCACAGTTGAGGTTGACGTAATTTACTTGTTAACAATGGTTTAATGACTCGCATCATCTCATGATCTGTCACTTTGTGTACGTTGTCAATCCCAGAAACGACACTGACACTTGTAGTAGAGCTCCACTATCAAACAAACTTAAGAAAATTTGCCAACGATTTCAAAGTGACACTTAAAATTAGGAAAACTCACTGAAAATTTCAGAGGTATCAATTTCTACTATTGGGTTTGCACCTTGAGTTCAACCTATTGGGTTCAACTTTGGTTTTCATCAGCAAGCTGCTAGTTATCTACAGTTTTTTGCCTGATTAATGACTGCATTATCTGGCTTTGCTGCTTCTAGAACCTTGATGACTACTGACTGAATTTTTCAGTAGAAACAGGAGTGAAGTAAGAGAAAAGATGGGCAAATAAGAGGAAGGAATTATGGGATGTGATTTGCAACTTAAGTGCACTGCCATCCTTCACTTTGCAGTCTTTTATTTTAAAATTTGACGTCTTAATGTACGCACAGTTTGTAGGTCCATGGCCTAAGTTAATTTTCCTTTTAATCCTCTATTGGCAAATCATTAGGTTTTTACCTTTGGACGTAAATGATCAGAGATGAAGCTTGTATTTCCTGCCCCAAGTTTTTCAGTGATTAAAAGATAAGTAATTATTTAGAGACACACACACACACACACACACACACACACACACACACTTACTCACTCTCACACACACTCACACTCACACTCACACACACACACACACACACACACATACTCACTCACTCACTCACTCACTCACTCTCTCACACACACACACACACACACACACACACACACACACACACTTACTCACACACACACTCACACACACACACACACACACACACACACACACACACACACACATACTCACTCACTCACTCACTCACTCACTCACTCACTCTCTCACACACACACACACACACACACACACACAAAATGCTGGAGGAACTCAGTAGGCCAAACGCAACATTCTTCCAGCATTTTGCGTGCGTTGCTCGGATTTCCAGCATCTGCAGATTCTCTCTGTAATTATTTAGAAATCTTTTTTCGGCGTCCATGGTTTGGACTTGGTGAATGATTAATTTCTTAGATCACTTAAACAATTGAATGTCTAAATATGCATTGTTTAATGCATAAATATGTGATATATTTATGTCCAGGCATCATCATTGTAACTGATTAACATTGTATTTCCTAATAATTGAAGATATATGACTAGGTTTGTGCTGAAATTTTTTTTCTTTTTATCGAGGTCCTATGGTCTGTTATCTTACCTTGTACATTTTTTTTCCTTTTTTCTCCCTCATCTTCTTTCTTGCAGTTTAAATATTTGGTCTGCAACTTTGAGCCAAGCTGGCACTGCAAGTAAGTTGGAGCAAACATATTCAGGCATGCAGCATTAGGAACGAACTTCCATTGACTTTACCTGTCGGTTTCCTGCCCTTGGAACATGTTTATTCTTGCAGCATGCCCCGAGGTGCTGACGCACCTTGGGAGCCTAGCGAAAGACATGGACTATACAGGCGCAAATGTCAGGTACTCAAATGCCCTTGACGTTTATCTCATACTTCTTGATACTGAATGAGTGAAAGTGAAAAACATTAAAATTACTGAATCAAATTAAAATACATGCACACATGCTTGCAGACTTGGGAAGATAGTTATTTAAGTCGAAATATTTAAATTAATAATTAAAATGAAATTAGCTTCTAATTACTCTCTCCTTGCTTCCCCTACCCTACCTGGCACTACCAGTGTGTCATTTTACTTCCATTCCCCCCCCCCCCCCCAGTCTACCAGTCACCTCGGGAATCTTTCTTACCACTCCCCATTGCAGCTCTCCACTCTCAGTACTGATGCTAGGTTTTGACCTGAAGCGTCGACATTTTTTTCTCCCCACAGATGCTGTTCAACCCGCTGAGTTCGTCCAGTAGATTGTTCCTTTGGATTCCGGCCTCTGCGCTTCTGATTACTGTTTGGCAGCTTACTGCTTTCATTGGGCTGTTTGTTGGGTTCTTAAATTCTATTGCATTTCTTTATTTTCCTGCAAGAAAATGAATCCCAAGGTAGTGTATGGTAACCTGTGCATACTTCGATAATAAATTGACGTTGACTTTGATTTTGAGGAGATTCATGCTGTCCCTTTGGATTTAATGCAGCAGACAAGCTCTTAAGATTTAATATTTAAGATTTAATAAGATTTTGATTTCTGCTGAGAACTTGTGCCTAGCTAGGTGAGTAAAAGCCACCAGATCTGAGTATTTCTCCCGTCTTAACTGGGCCATTGGAGAAAGCCATTTCATTTAAAAAGAAATTGAAGTAGTTTCTTCAAACTTGGATTTCATAATTTTTCTTAGTGCTGGAAGAACTGTTACATTTGAATTTACTATGAATATTTGTCATGTGGTCAGTTCATACTTACCAATATAAAATATTGGGAAAATTATGTTTATTTTTAAAGAATTGCCAAGTACTGGAAAATGGAGGGTTGTGAAAATACACTTTACTATTTGGAAAGGAGTCACCATAATTGCATCCTAAATTTTTAACAGAAAATATCATGCAAGTGGTAAGACAACTGTGAGTTCATTTTGCTGACATTGATAATTGGTGAGCCTATAATGCCATTTCCCCCATATTTTATGAATCCTTGAATAGATAACAATTGCTCAATAATTGGATTGATTAAACTGCCCTTTCAGAGAGGGCAAACTGACCTCCCTGTGCTACGTGTTTTGGAGAATCTCCAGCGTTTTTTTAGTAATGGTGTTTTAGTTACTCCATTTGTAAAGTGAGGTTTGAATTTACCTGAGCACTTATCATGCACAAAAAGACAGTGTATTCATCAAAATGTATAAGATCCCTAGGGGGTTTAACAGTGTTGATGTGGAGACGATAGTTCCACTTGAAGGGGCATGAAGTAAAAAGTTGAGACAAAATTCTTTCTTGTGGTGCTGCATGTCTTTTGAACCCTTGAACAGGTGTAGGAAACAGTGATTCATCTTTCAGTGATTCTAAAGTCAGTAATAGGTAGAGTTTTGAAAACCGCAGCAACATTAAATGTTACAGTCAGTAGATTGAAATGCGGAGTTGAAATTACAATCAGATAAGCTATGAACTTGCATGATGGACAGCTGGATGGGCTAACTGGTCTATTAATGGGGTCCGTATAAATGGGGTTTAACATCAGAACCTATCAAAGATTTGCAATTCAGAATCTGATTTTTAAAACTAATGAGAATTCAAAAACTACGGATAGTGGAAATCTACAGAAATGGTGCAAAAGTCTTTGGCACATATAGGTAGCTAGAGTGCTAAGACTTTTGCACAGTACTGTACTTGTCAATGTGGAGCAGAGAGCGAGTTAGTAGATTTGGTGGGAGAAAACGATTTTGGGAATGGCGAGGGTGGTGCGCTGCCAGAGGGATGTGGGACAAGTGGCAGAGGAGAGCCAGGGCAGGGGTGGCGCAGGTGCAGACACACCCAGCCCTGAGACACCACACAAGGTAATTTGATTCCAAACGATTGGTTTATTGATCATTACAGAATGTCTCTCTGGTGCTTCCCGCTCCCTCCCCTCTCCCTTCTCCTTTTCCCAACCGTGATTCCCCTCTCCCTGCCCTCTTCCCACTGTCAGTCTACAATAGAGACCCATATCAGAATCGGGTATATCATCAGTTATGTCATGAAATTTGTTGTTTTTTTGTGTCAGCAGTACAGTGCAATACATAAAATTACTGCAGGTTACTGTGCAAAAGTCTTAGGCACCCTAGCTATACTTATGTGCCTAAGACTTGAGCACAGTGCTGTAAAACAAAACACAAAATACTGGAAATATTCAGCAGAAGTATCTGCATATGTGGGAAGAGAAAGAGAGTCACTACTTCAGGTCAGAGATGTTTCATCCAAATTGAAAAGGAGGCAAGTGAAACTGGTAAAGCTGCAGGTAGAATGAGTGAAGGGGATGTCCTCGAAAGGATAAAACCAGGGTGAAAATGAGGATAAACTGGGAATGAGGTTATTTGATCAGTGTTTGAATGGGAACAGTAGGAGAATGAGAACCTAGATGAATTTAAGGGTTGTGAAATGTAGAGCAGGACAATACGCCCAACAGGTCAGACCGCATGAGTTCTCCATTCCCAGAGAGGTTTTAAAAAAAAAATGAAGAGAATCAAAAATGAGCTGGAATGGATGACTGATAGAGACCAAGAATTCAAATCACCCAAGCTGTAGAATTAAATTACTGAATTTGGAAGGCTGCCTCATGGAGGACATATCCAGTGAGGCCCAACACACACTTGAGAAATAGCATCTCTCATCTGGGCAACGTTCCCTCTTAATTTTTTTTGTAGCTGTGGGGACCAACCATTGCTCTGAGCAGGATATTTTTACGTGGCTGAAACCTGCTTGACACTTTAAATCTTTTTTTATATAATACGCACACTATGAATTTTTAAATTGAAAAGTCACATACTTTTTATTAATTCAAAGGTATAATGGAATACAATTCAACAAAGAAAATCTTTTGTTTTTTCATAAATTTTTTCTCGCCTGTCTTTTTTTTACAAATCCATTGTCTGTAAACACAGTCCAGATTAATTTTAGTCCTCGTTAGTACATCCAAATCTTCCACTTCCAATCTGTTTCTGGTTTATATTTGATTGAAGTTATGAGACTGAATCAACACTCGCAGTCAGCTTGAAATGCTCCAGCGATGTCAACAACAATTGACAGTTCTTCAAATTCCTTGTTTCTGAGCACGTTACTCAACATATCATTGATCATTTTAATTCTCAGAAATGACAAATTTGAAATCACAGTATTGCTGTGATACTTTTGAGGCAACACTTCCATCATAGTTCCTAATAGTAGGTGAGTATCTTGTTTTGTCCTCCGTACAACGCCCTGTTTTCCAAATTCAAAATGGGTGGCGTTTGCAATAGCAACAGGGTCAAAAGCTTACCATTGTTGTAACTCATCATCAGGAAATCTATTATCCGAGAGATTACACACACGTTGAATGAACCAAAGAATAGGCGTAGTATCGGCGTCAGAACTTATTGATGCAAGCAGGTCTTTTACTTTGTCACTCCAATAAACAGTATCACCAAGAAACTGACTGTAACTTCTTAATTTTTGCTTTTGCATACTGCAGTGGTTCACTTGTAGTCAGACAGTTTTTCTGAAATGTGGACTGAATGGCCTGTTCCTGGGCTGTAAATTTCTATGTTTTATGAAGGAATTTAGAAAGAGATGCCAGATATTCTAAAACATTGTTAAGGATAGTTAATGGTACTCGATATTGTCGATTGGTCAAAATTTTCAGGGAGTAATCGCTGATTGATGGTCAAATTCATTAACTTACTGGATCAAAACTTCATAATTCCTCATTAAGACAGTAACAGCTAACTGTCTTGACAGCCATCTTACTTTGCTTAGTGGTCTAAACAAAGACTGTGGACTTAAGGAAGGGTAAGACAAGGAAACACATAACAATCCTCATAGAGGGATCAGAAGTGGAGAGAGTGAGCAGTTTCAAGTTCCTGGGTGTCAATATCTTTGAGGACCTAACCTGGCCCCAACATATCGATGCAGCAAAAAATAAGGCAAGACAACAGCTATATTCATTAGGAGTTTGAAGAAATTTGGTATGTCAACAAAAACACTCAAAAACTTCTGCAGATGTACTGTGGAGAGCATTCCCACAAGCTGCATCACTGTCTGGTATGCAGGGGCTACTGCACAGGACCAAAAGAAACTGCAGATGGTCATAAATTTAGTCAGCTCTAACTTGGGTACTAGCCTACAAAGTACCCGGGACATCTTCAAGGAGCGGTGTCTCAGGAAGGCAGCATTCATTATTAAGGACCCCCAGCACCCAGGGCATGCCCTTTTCTCACTCCTACCATCATATAGGAGGTACAGAAGCCTGAAGACATGCACTCAGCGATTCACAAATAGCTTCTTCCCTTCTGCCATCCGATTCCTAAATGGACATTGAACCCCTGAACACTGCTTCACTTGTTTAATATATATTATTTCAGTTTTTGCACTATTTTTAATCTATTCAACATGTGTAATTGATTTACTTAATTTATTGCTATTTTTCCTCTTTATATTATGTATTACATTGCTCCTGCTCAGTTAACAAATTTCATGATAATAAACCTGATTCTGATATGACACAACATCACATTCTGTGACTAGCTAGTTCTTCCAGTTTTCCTTTTATTTTACTGACTACCTGCTGAACATAGTATACACTATTTGTAGCAGTGTTTCTCTATCCTGCATAATTGATCATTTTTCCATGCATCGTCCTTCCCAGGTCTTTTCTGTGTTGCTCAGATTCTCCATCTCTTGTCGAATAATTGCTGCTACACCATCGTTCTTTCCAAGCATAGCGTTTACCCTGTCTGACGTAAACATCACCATATTTTGAAAATCAGGATTGCTGTTAACATAAAACTTTTTTCATTACTTCAACAATAGTGATACTGTCATGCACTTAGTTTCAAAGTACCCATGAACACAGTCTTATAGAAAGTTTCATTTTCTAGTTGAAACTTAAAATTCAGAATTACCATTTTCTGTACAGACATATCTGTACTTTCGTCAGTAATTAGTGCATGGATGGCAGATCCACAATTCTTCAGTTACCTGTTTCTGAAGCACAAAGCTGATGCATTCAAATTCAAATTCAAATGCATAATTCTTGCTGCACCAACCCTGGTATGTTTAAGCATTTAGTCACGTGCGTGAATTTCTTGCTTGGAATGCATAGAAGCATTAATATAATGTTAGCAATTACTGCTTTGTCTATATCAGAGTTAGACGACTTTCGCGGGTTTTGTTTCACTCTGCCTCACACTCTTTTGCATTTTCAGGTAACATATGCAGATTTTACACATTTCTTCTAGTTGGGTAATTTGGTAACTGCACCTTTATGAATTCTGTAGTTTTTATTTATTGACCGAGCCGCACCACCCGGCAGTCTTCAATTTAGTCATAGCCTAATCACAGGACAACTTACAATGACAAATTAACCTAT
Organism: Mobula birostris; assembly: GCF_030028105.1. Lineage (NCBI taxonomy): Eukaryota > Metazoa > Chordata > Chondrichthyes > Myliobatiformes > Myliobatidae > Mobula > Mobula birostris. The sequence goes on along the minus strand of NC_092388.1, from coordinate 42,854,201 downwards.
CAACCAGAACATCTTTGGACAGTGGGAGGAGGAGAGAGGAAACTGGAGCATCAGAAAGCGTTGTAAAGCATTGTGGTAACTACCTCGCTACCATGCCGCCAAATTCTCTGGTTAAGGTGTCATTTTAAGTTATTTAACTTGTATACTTACCATTTTTTTTCCACTACTGAACTCACCCCCAACTTTTGCTTCTGCGGAAGTAGTGCAGACAACCTTGCCAGTATCTTGAGATGTAAGAATATCTCTAATTTTTTTTTGATGCGAAGAGGGTAATTCAGTATCTACAAGTTGCAAAAGCCATTCTACATTAAATTTTGTACAAGCTTTATTCTTCAAAGTATTTACCTTCTGCTTTTCTTTTTGGCATACTTAAGATACTAAAAATAATAATTATTATTTTAAGAATTTAACAAGGCAAATTGAAAAATTTATAGTTGTAATAAAAGAACCATTCATGCAAACAATTCTATAGAAACAAATTTTTACCTTGGTCTAGTGAATTTTTTAATTAAAGAAACCTTAATAGATCATGTTTTTTTTTTGAAAGATTACTTACTAAAAAAGTCAAAATATATTACTTTTCACATCAAACATACCAAAATGCACAACACAAGTATACAATGTCAGGCAGTTAAAACAACTGACAGGTACAATAGCAAAAGTAAAATGTTCTGTGTAGATGGCATTGGCATTCAGTGGACCTACAGTTTAACAATGAGCTGACTTCCATTCTGTGGTTATTGTTACAATTTGTAACAGTGCTGAAACTTGAAATGCTGACAATGTAAACATGTTGAAGCTCTAAAATGTTCCAAAGTAAAGGTTGTGGTACATTTATTATTTAGAAAATTTATGAATTATGTTCATTAATACATTAATTGCAGGGTATTTCACAATTATATTAACATAGATTTACATAGATTTTGTGGATTAACGTATTCAAAATTATATAAACAAATTCCAACTGCGTGGCAACAAAGGCTATGTGCGCAGGAGCTTTTCAGTCACTATGCTGTCACGCAGCTTAAAGGGGTAGATCTGGGCTTATTGCAGCCTTCTATCGTATTGAATTCTACATTTTCAGATAACTTGATATATCGGTCTATATCAATCGGCCATCTGTAATATTGCTCTTTTTTTTCCCTCCTTCCTATATTTCTCTCTAGTCGTGGGGGACATGTTCAGCCTTTTCTGCTGAGCCTATCTTTCAGCTCTGCATTTTGCAATTCCCACATTCTTTTGTTCTTGCTCTCGAACTGCTCCCATTCACTCATTGACAAGATAACCTTATGTCAGCTTAACCATTGTCACCCAAGTTTTATCCTGTCAGAGACATCCCCTTCCCCCATCCTTCCTGAAGCTACCAGCTTCTTTTGTGTCTTTTTCAGTTTCAATGAACTGTCTCTGACCTGAAACATTAACTCTGGTTCTCCTCCCACAGATGAAATCTACCCTGCTGAGTATTGCCAGTATTTTCTATTTCTGACTAAAAATACTTGTACTAATTATAATTATTGTGGAAAAAGTAATAAACAGAAGAGATTCTGCAGATGCTGGAAATTCAGAGTAACGCACATAATATACTGGAGGAACTCAGCAGGTCAGACAACATCTACAGACTAGAAAAGACGAGCGAAGAAGCCAGAATAAGCTGGGGGGGGGGGCGGGGGAGTATAAACTAAGAAGTGATAGGTGAAGCCAGGGGAAGGGGATGAGGTAAGAAGCTGGGAGGTGATGGGTGGAATAGTTAAGGGGCTGGAGAAGAAGGGATCTAATAGGAGAAGAGAGTGAACCATGGAAGACAGGGGCATCAGGGGGAGGTGATAGGCAGGTGAGGAGCAGAGGTAAGGGCAATTGCAGAGTGGGGAATTGAAGATGGAAGAGGGAGAAAACGTTACTAGAAGTTGAAGAAATCGATGTTCATGCCATCAGCTTGCAGGCTATCTAGAAGGCCTTAAAGCTCTCTGCTTCTTTCTTGACAACAGACCCAATCATTTCACCTCCACCACCACTCTCCTGCATCTGATGGAACTGGTCCTCGCCCTCAACAGTTTCTCTTTTGGCTCCAAACTCATGGTGTAGCCATGGACACCTGCATGGACCTGTGCCTGCCTTTTCGTTTGCTATGTTGAATAGTCAATGTTTTCCAAGCCTTCGCTGGTAATGTTCTTCAACTCTTTCTGTGCTACATTGATGGCTGCATTAGTGCTGCTTCTTGCACATGTGCTGAACCCATCAATTTCATCGTAGCCTCAAACAGTCCTTCCATGTGAGGCGACACTTGGGCTGCAAATCTGTTGTGGCCGTCTAATGTATTTGGTGCATTGAATGTGATCTCATTTGCATTGGTGAGACCTGATGTGGATTGGGGGACCACTCTGTCAAGCATGTTCACTACATCTACAAAAAGCAGGATTTCCCAGAGGCCAACCATTTTAACCCCAGTCCCCATTTCCATTTCAACATGTCAGTCGATGCCACCCTCTGCTGCCATGATGTGGCCACTCTCAGGTGGAGGAGCAACACCTCATATTTTGTCTAGGTAGCCTCCACCATGATGATATTAACATCGATTTCTCCAACATGATATTCTAGTCAAAAAAAAGGAATATTCTGAAATAAATATAGAAATTTTGGTAGAATCATCATTTTAACTATATGAATACAACCAACAAGTGAAAATGTAAGTGGACTCCATCTATTAAATAAATACTTCATAGAGTCTACTAAGGGAACAAAATTAGCTTTATAAAGATCCTTATATTTTTTAGTAATTGTAATACTTAAATATCTAAAAGAGTCTGAAACTTTAAAACGAGTATTATCATATATAGAAACAGAATCGTTTAAAGGAAACAATGCACTTTTACTAAAATTAATTTTATATCCTGAAAAACCTCCAAATTCATTAAATAATTTTAGCAGGGCAGGAATGGATTCATCAGGGTTAGATATATAAACCAATTAATCATCAGCATAAAGAGAGACCTTATGCATGGTCTCATTCACAAAGATCCCATGGATATTTTTAGCCTCATGAAGAGCAATAGCAAGGGGTTCTAATATTAAATTAAACAACAAAGGACTTAATGGACAGCCTTGCCTTGTCCCCCGTGAAAGCTGAAAAAAAGGAGACCTACAATTGTTAGTAACAACAGTAGCAATAGGGGCTTTATATATCATTTTAATCCAATTATTGAAATTAACACCAAAGCCAAATTTCTCTAAAACATTGAATAAATATTTCCATTCGACTCAGTCGAACGCTTTTTCAGCATCCAAAGATACAACACATTGTGGAATTTTAGAAGAGGATGAATATATAATGTTAAGTAGTCTCCGAACATTTGAAAAGGAATAGCGACCCTTTATAAAGCCTGTTTGATCTTTACAAATAATTTTACCCAAAATATTCTCCAACCGATTGGCCATTATCTTTGACAAAATCTTAGCGTCAACATTCAGTAACGAAATAGGTCTATATGAAGCACAGAATATTCCTATTTTTTTGACTAGGAAGTTTTTTGATCGGATTGATTCTATTATTTTATCTTTTATTTGGAATAATAAAAGGCCAAGAATTAGTAAATGTCATTTACAAAAATTGAAAAAGGATGGAGGTCTTGCTTTGCCTAATTTTAGAATGTATTATTGGGCTGTTAATCTGCGATATATGTCTTTTTGGTTATACTGGGTTGCTAAGAGTGATCGGCCAATTTGGGTAGACCTGGAACTAAAACTTGTAAAACAGTTTTATTTAACCTCGTTATTGGGGGCTCCTTTACCTATGCAATTAGGTAAAGTTGTTAATTTAAACCTATATCCTGTGATTAAGTATTCTTTACAAATTTGGCTCCAGTTCTGCAATTTTTTTAATCTTAAAAAATTTAAACTTTGTAGTTTAATTTACCAAAGTTACTTTTTTAAGCCTTCTTTGAATGATCCAATTTTTCTACTTTGGAAAAATAAAGATATTAATTCTTTTTTGGATTTATTTAAAGAAGATAGATTGATGTCCTTTGAACAATTAATTGATAAATATTCTCTTTCATACTCACACTTTCTGCAATACCTTCAAGTTAGACATTTTTTACAAAAATATTTAAGTAATTTCCCTTACATATAGGAGGCTGACCTGTTAGATACTATTATGAGTATGAATCCTTTGATTAAGGGTTCTATTGGAAGAATTTATAATTTACTATTACAATGGGATAAGCGTCCTTTGTCTAAGATTAAACAGGATTGGGAAAAGGAACTTAATTTGACTTTTATGACAGAGGATTGGATGCAGATATTGAAGTTGGTTAACTCTTCTTCAATTTATGCTAGCCATTCATTGATTCAATTTAAAATTGTACATCGTTATCATTTGACAAAGGAGAGACTTTCTAAAATCTTTCCTAATGTTGATAGTCATTGTGATAGATGCAACATGATGATATTAACATCGATTTCTCCAACATGGTAAATTTTCCCTCTCCTGATTCCCTCTTCAATTCCCCGCTTTCAACCCCCCCTTACCTCGTTTTCACACCTGTCTATTACTTCCCTCTAATGCCCCTCCTACTTCCCCACTCTCCTCTCTTATCAGATTCCTTCTCCTCTAGCCCTTTACCTTTTCCACCATCACCTCCTAGTTTCTTACTTCATCCCTCTCTTCCACCCATCTGGCTTCATCTATCACCTTCTATCTTCAACTCCTCTCCCTCCCCCACCCCCCCCCCAAGCTTTATATTCTGTATTCACCTTCCTTTCCACTCCTGGTCTCCTGGTGAAGGGTCTTGGCCCGAAACATCAACTGTTTATTGATTTTCATAGATGCTGCCTGACCTGTTGAGTTTTACCAGAATTTTCAGTTTTGCTCTATTTATTTTGAAACATATTTTTGAAATAAAAAATGCTGGATATTTGACATAAACCAATTTAATTTTTCTTACTTTTAGCAGATATGAGACCCAACGGATATGAAAATAAACCTGGAAAAATTACATTCAATTTTCACTCAAAGTTTTACATCCCTACATTTTAATCAAGTGTAGAAATGAAATTGAGTAAAATATCATGTGACAGAAGAAATTAGATTGTATGTAGTTCATTAACCATGATGTAAATAATAAAATTGGCCAGCTGCTTGCATAAAGTGTCATGAGAGATTATGACATGGTGTAGCAATATCATTTCATTATCTAAAAGATTATCTAAAGGAATTTGGCATGCTCCCATTAACCCTTAACCAATTTTTATCAATGCACCATAAAAAGCGTTCTGTCTGGATGCATCAGGGTATGGTGTGGCAGCTGTTTCACGTATGACCAAAAGAAATTGCAAAGTCATGGACAAGACATCACGGGAACCAACCTCCCCTCTATGGATTCTGTCTGTACTACTCGCTGTGTTACCAAAGCAGTCAGTATAAACAAAGACTCCACCCACCCTGGACATTCATCGGGCCAGAAGATACAAAAGCCTGAGAGCACGTACCACCAGGCTCATGAACAGCTTCTTGTACGTTAAGATGTACTCTTGGCCTCATAATCTACCTCATGTTGCACTTTATCGTTTACTTGCACAGCACTTTTTCACTTTATTCTGCATTAGTTATTGTTTAATCTTATTCCTGCTCGATGATTTAATCTGTATAACAGTATGCAAGACAATCTTTTCGCTGTGTCTTCAAGTTGAAGTTTAATTGTCATTCAACCATACACAGGAATATAGCCAAACAAAACAGTTCCTCTGGGGTCAAGGTGCAAAACACAGTACTAAAAGTAACACACAGCACACAATATATATAGCACCTGTAATTATGATAGCAGAAAAACCAATATTAAAAAGAAAATAATGTAAGTGCCTGAGTATCATGGCCTATAGATTGATGGTGCATGGATTTTGTCCTGGTGTCGCGTTTCAGCCAAAACAAGCTGCAACAGTTACTCATTTCATGCAATTGCAGCCAGAGACGAAAGCGGTCCAGCTTGTCTTCTCGGGAGTGAACACTGTAGGGCTGCACTGAGGGGAGGAGCCAGCCCCAAAACCTGAATCCAGAGGGACGCAGCCAGCTCTGGTGGCCTCTTCACCGTCAACGGCAACAGGCAGTTTCGAGGCTTGAGGAACTTGTCGCACAACAACCGAGGCAATGCAGCTTGCCCACTGTCAGTCTCACCAATGAACCAGTGAATTGGACGCAGTATTCTACAGTACCAATATCCAGCAGGGTCTCACAATCACAAGAAAAGTGTCCTTGCCAATCATTTCCACCATCTGTTGGATTGCACACCACCTGGGTGGCTGAAGCAAGATCCAACACGATGTTTGCCAAGATACCACGGTATCTTGATGTATGACAATAATAAACCAATACCAGTTCCAGGTTCTGTCAGATTGCAATGTGTAAATTGGTTGCTTCAGGCCCCTTATTACAAGAGTGACCACACTTAATAAGTATCTCATTAGATACTGTCCCTGCAAGAGCAAATTCCATAAATATTTAAAAACTTTGAGATTGGGCATACTGAGGATAAGAAAATTAAGACTTTGCAAGGGAAAAGAAGAATTTCAGTGTAAGAGAGCTGGTAGGTTTTTTTTGCTTTAATGTTTATATGAGAATCTGTAATGGACATTTTGGTCAGTTTCTGAAAGCGAAAATTCGATTTTTTAAAATCAGAATTTGATGTTACAAATCTAATGATAAACAAATGGCTGAGGTGAAGTGTTAAAATGAAGATATTTTGCCTCTGCAACAGGATACAGATGAGTTGAATGAGTCGGGGAAGACAGGGCAAATGGGGTCTCATGTCAGAAAGTGTGAGGTCATGCACTCTGGTAAGGTAGACTTCCTACGTGGAAAAAAATTTCAGATGTGCCAAGTGCAGACGGATCTACAGTTGACCATGAATCACAAATAGGGAGGCAAAGGGCATGCTGACTTTTATTACAAGAGGAATGGTATTTAGAAATAGAGTTGTTAGAGTGGTACAGGGTTCATATTAGGCCACAATTTGAAAGCTGTGACAAGTTTTAGTCCCCTTGTTTAAGAAAAAATATACTGGTGTTGGAGGCAATCGATAAAAGGTTTACAAGGTTAATTCCTGGGATGGAAAGGTTGTCTTGGCACAAGCAGATTTAGATTGCTGTTTGGGATTTAGTAGAATGAAGAGCCATCACAAAAAAGCAAACAATATATAGGAAAGGGATCATGATAGGAGAGGTGTTGAAATAATTACAGATGCTGAAAATCTGAAATTAAAATAGAAAATGTTGGAAATACTCAGCAGGTCAAACCACATCTGTGGGAAGCGAAACAGTTAAATCACTGTCTTCAACCTGAAATGTTAACTCTTTCTCTTCCCTAGATGTTGAGATGCTTTGAATCATAGGAGGATTTTGAACAAGAGGATATAGTTAAAACATTTGGGTAGCATTTAAAGCTGTGGAGCATAGTGATTTCTTCTCACAGACAGTGGTGTATCTCTGGAATTCTCTTCTCCAAAAGCTTGTGGAGGCTAGTTCATCTGGGGTAGTTGAAGGGGAAATAGATATATTTTTGAAAGAGCAGGGGACTGGAGGCTGTGGAGAACTAGAAATGAGGCTTGAGGCAGATCAGTCATCTTGTATGAAATAGCATGACAGACTTGAGGGGCTGAGTGGATTTTCCTGCTCCTATTTTCTTATTTTCAAATGTTAGTTGGTCATTTCTTTTGCCTCAAACCCATTTTATTAAAATATGATCTCCGAAGTGTTACAGACCAAGATGTATTCAAACCTGCATACCCTTGCATAATTGGGGCTCATTGTAAAATTCCTTTTCCTTATTAAATGAGGAATCTTATGTTTATTTTTCAGAAAGGAAGCCATGCTAATTTGCACTCTGTGTAGTATTGACTTTCTCCTGGGGTGATATGAGACACAATTATTTAATTAGTTAACTCGGAACCCATATTTTATATGTTCTGCATGTGTGATGACAGTATTGTATTTGCCATGATAAAGGGGAGCAGTATATAAATGATGAACAGATGCATATTGCAATATGAATGTCCGTAGCAGAGAATAAAACACTTGCATAATAGAAGTCGGTGATGACTTTTATTGCAACGTAGTTTGTTTTAAGAGCTCACTGATTCTGATTTTACTTTGTTTAACCTTTGCGGATTAAAATTTAAAAGCATTACTGTGTTACAGGATTTTCTGTTTGAAACGCTGCTTTATAATTAAGCCCAGGAATTATCCCATTTCTTGAATAGCAGTGGAATTGTCTTTGGACCATGACAATATATACAACAATCAGGAGAGCAGTAGCATAGATAGTAGGGCACTTGGACCCTACTGAGCCAGATTCAATCCTGACCTCTGGTGTTGTCTGTGTGTCCATGCCAGTTCCTCCAGGTGCTTGTTTCTGATCCCAACCTAAACATGTGTGAGTTGTAGGTGAGTGGTGGGTCCTGGGTGGAATGAGGTTCTTATTTAATAGGCTAAAGAGCCTGTTTCTGTGCTGTATGACTCTTAAGTGGAGAACAATTGAAGGTTAATGTAATCTGTCCCTTCTAAGGTCAATTTGTTTGGTTTATCTATTATCAAAAGTAGATAGTAATTTGTTTAAGGTGATAAAAAACAGGCTTTGATGTGCAGATTTGAAGTTTGTTATAAGGAGCTAGAGGGCACATAATTATTTTGAAGGTGCTTCCTCCCTCGCCTCCCCAATATGGCAATAGCAAATACTACACTTTTGTCTGTAAATCCTACTCTCTCTGCCTCTGTCAATTTCTCCTTGGAAACAAATATTGTGAGAACATCTTTATACTTTTGTCATTTTGGTTCTTCTTTTGAAAAGTGCTGAACCTCTTCAACCTCATTGCAAAGTTGGCATTCAGTTTGGAGGTTTTCTTGAAACTTCCATTGATGTCTGTTATAAGCATTTGCTGTAAGCACCTCTTATTCTCCAATCAGCAAAGCGATTAAATAAAGTGAAAATTGTCCTTTTCTGGTAAATGAGTTTCCTGCTGAATGGCTGTCCAAGAGATTGATGTTCAATTACTGGAGTCTTCAGGGCTGTCCAGAAGTTGGGCAGCCCTCACATACCCTAAAGTAGTAATTTGGGAATCAGCATCTGCAAATGCATTTCAGGACAGTGGAGCTGACTGCATTATCTCAAACTCACTCCGCTGGATGTTCCTTGGTACGTAAAGCATCAGCTTTCTGTCATTCACTGTGCCTTATTTATCGCTGAACTCCTGTTGATTATAACACTGATGGTATCACAAACTTGAATTTAGCCCTTGACTTGGGAGAGCATGTGGACCCTTTGGGTTTTATTTTGCTCCTTTTAAAGCCTAATTCAGGATTTCATTTGCACTCTGTCGCTAAAATGATAATGTTCTTGTTGGGTTGAGAGCCTCATTGCTCAAATAGGACACCTTTTTAATCAATAAATAACAATAAAAACTCTGCTGTTAGAATGTAATGGTCAAGAATCTGTCAGTGTACATGGGGACTTGAGCTGAATGACATTTCTTTAAGCTGTTGGAGCTCCAACAATTCTCAAAAAGCTCAATGCTATCCAGAACAAAGTTGCCTGCTTAACTGGCCCCCATGCACCACACTAAACATTCATTCCTTCCTTCACAAATGCACAGATAAACCGACACTGTGTACCAATCTTTACCCAATCTGCTTCACCACCAAAAAGGACAAAGGCAAAAGGGTTATAAAAACATCAGGTCTGCAGGTTGCCCTCCAAGTTGCACACCGTCCTGATCAGGTCCATCATCATTACTGGATTTCTGTTCTGGAACTCCCTATCCTGTACACTCTGGCAATAACGTCAGGTGGACCGCAATGGTTCAAGAAGACAACTTACCACCACGTTTTCAAGAACATTTGGGGATGGGAAACAAATGCTGGCCTTTCACAGATTTAGATTTCAGTTATTTAATGAAACCTTGATGGTAATCTGTAGCTATTGCTTAACTGTACGTCAGACTCAGAGGCAGGACTGAATGTGCAGCAGGATGTGTTATAGCTGAAATAACAGGTGATTGGCAGGATGAGTGCCAAGTGGCAAAAAGATACTGGGGTTGTTGCCTGATGAGTCTATCCTTCAGCTACTGCTTGAGGTCAGCACATCACGGTCCAAGCTCTCCAACTGCTCTGCTCCTTGCTGCATCCTTGTGTTGAAAGGTAGAACCACCAAACCATCTCATTCTAAGTATGATCCTTGCCTCCTTTACTCTTTCTCTTTTGTTTACAGACTTTAAAATAAGATTGTACTGTATATGGATACTCTTTTACATTCCTCTTTCTCTCTGCACACCACATCTCTCTTCTTCCTTTGCACTCAATTCCATCCCCCTCTCCCTCTCCTAGAAGGCCTCATCAGAGCTTTCCTTATGTAGGAGCTATGTGTGTATTTTTTGTCTGTCTGTGTTGTATTTTGTGTTGGGGGCATGGTAGGTGCAAATGAGTATAGTTACATATTCACGCTTTGTCTTTAGGTTCAATTTAGTCTAGTTCGAGCCAGGTGTGAACCATGAGGTGATATTTTTTAATTGACCGCTACAGCTTAAAATTGCTGTGCGATCACTAATTATAACATTGTATAGTCATTAGACAACTTATTTCGCTGTATCACTAGTTTTAGTTTCGTTTTTTTTATCACTGCAAGATTGTTTGTCTTTGCTGGTTTCTTAATGAAGGATCAAAAGTATCTTTTTGATTTTGGAAATTCATTATTTTGGAAGCGCATAATATAGTATCAATTCCTGCACTAAGTCTGAGCGGTTTTGGTTTGTGTTGAAGTAACCACTGCATTTTGTCAACAAAAAAAATTGTTGTACCAAATGAACACCAGTCTATGGCAAAGGTTTGCCTCAGACCTGTTGGCGAAATTGGAATTGCAACACTTCGAACAGCATGTCGGAAACAAGAACAACTTGCGGCAAGTAAACAACCTGTTGTTGATTTACGCTATGTATGTGTGGTTTGAACACAGTTTTGAATGGTCATTGCTACCTGTCCATTGGGGACCATTGCTCAATCATGTGATGGTTGCTAAGAGTATTGCTTTGGTTTGTTGAACTGTTGAAACATTGTTCAGGTTGCAGACATTTGCATTTGTCCGGTTTAACTGCTATGGATGCGCAAGCAGTTTGTTTACATTTATTGATTGGAATATCGTTGGCTCCTCGGGCAAACAAAGAGTTCATTGGGAGTTGTACAATAAGGAAAAAGTAACTTGAGTGAATCAATGTGTGGAACTAACATCAGCGACCCTAATATTGGAGCTGGCAAAAGAGAAATTAAATTTACAAACGTTTGTACTTTGAAAGCTTTAGTGGATAGAATCAAAAGTCTTCTAAAGGAATACAAAGTGATTGTAAACAAATTAAAGGTTTAGTACCGTCAGTTAAGGATCTTATAGGAAATAAAGAAAATGCCTTACAGGTGCAATCTCATCTAGAGGACTTGAGAGGTCTCTGTGAAGCTGTTGCTAAGCAACATAGCATGCAATTGTCATTACTTCCCAAGGTTGAGCAAGACAAACAGAACCAGTGTTTTTCAAACATTAGATGCCTTAGTAGAACATTCACAGGGGGATGTTAAAGAATGGTTGACCCAAACATGTTCCACTGAGGGCCATGTTACTGCAACAAGTGAAAATGTATGTCACTTTTCATCAGACAATGTTTCTTAAATTCCAAGGCACGTTATGACTACGCTTATAGCAGAGGACCCACAGGATAACATAGACCCAAGTGATAGTGTGTCAAATGTCAGTGCTTCAAGTTCTGCAGGCAGAGCATCTTCTGTATCTAATACCTCCACTGCATGGTTGGTTTAGCTGCATTAATGGCACAGCAACAATTATTGAAGCGGAAACATGCTCTGGAAGGGCAAGATGAAAGGCCACAGAAAGAAAGTAGCAGCTTAAGTGGCAGGAAGAAATTGCTGCACAGGTGGCCAAGAGCTTCAAGTATCATGCAGTCCCAAGGGCTTTTGAAAATAGTGTTGAAGGCAAGACTGACGGCTATAGTGACTGCCTCTGATTCATTGAACAGTGCACTAGAGGTCGCCCTAGGGAATTTGTCAGAAGTTGCCAGCATGTTGGCCCTAAGAAAGGATATGTGAAGGCCAAAGCTTTGCTGCAGGAACATTTTGGTAATGAACAGCAAGTTGCATCCAACTACATGTAGAAGACTATTTCTTGGGTACCTATCAAATCTTAAGACGTGAAAGCTCTTCAAGACTACAGTCTTTTACTGAGAGGTTGTTGCCATGGAAGTGTGCAGCACGTGTGAGCTGGATGTGCCTACGGATATGTCGATTGTTGTAAAGAAATTGCTGTATATGTGCAGGGATTAATGGAGAATAGCGATCTGTAAGCTACAAGAAAAGGTGCAACAATAAAACTACTTCCATTGACATTGCTTTTACAGAAAGGCAAGCAAAGATTGTTACAGACCCAGTATTTGGGAACTTATACAGGCTGCCACATTACCTGCAATAAGCAAGGGTGTAAACAAAACTAAGTCTCAATTTCATTCTAAGGCTACAGAAAGTTTTGGCCACTACTGTGGCCTCTGTGAGAAATAAAGCTAAAACTGAACCTGGAAGGGAAATGGTTTCGTCAGCCAAAATGGTTTGTTTGTTCTGCGAGAGTGAACTTACATTGGATTTCTGCCCTCAGCTGGGGAAAAGGGCTCATAGTGAGAAGATTGCCTTCCTAAAGGAAAATGGTCTGCTTTGGCTGTTTGTGTACAGGACACATCAGCAAGGATTGCAGGAAGCATCTTTCATGCAAGGTATGCAGTGACAAGTATTCTAACATACTTCATATTCACACTAACAAAATGGGTGCAGAATCAAAACAAGCCTTGAAAGAATCAGACACACCAGTGAGTAGTGCCGTGGTATCTAATGGTTTTACAGGAACTGGCGATCATGATTGTAAACTTCCTATAATACCAGTTCAGGTGAAGTCTAAAAAAGGTAACGAGACAGTGGTTACTTATGCTTTCCTGGATTAAGGAAGAACAGCAGTGTTCTCCACAGTGGACCTCATGAACAACCTCAACCTGATAGGAAAAAGGACCCACATTCTCCTATGCCACCATGAGTCAAGAGAAGGTCATAAGTAGCTATATTGTTCCAGGATTGGAAGTGGCTGGCTTAGATGGTGAAAACTATTGTGACCTACCCATTATCTGTACGCAGGGAAGTATGCCTGTTCACAAATGGATCATTCCATGACAGAGGGATTTTCAGGGACAGTTTCAACTGAAATATGTCCATTTGCCAGAAGTTGACAGGGACAAACGTGCCTAAAGCACTGGAATTGTTGCAAGTAATTCACGGGGTCTGTAATGGACCCTTCGCAATTAGAACAACATTGGGCAGGACTGTGAATGGACCACTGGAAGAGACTGTGCACAGCCAGAGTTGACATTTAACAGGATCTCAGTTTTGATCTTGGATGAGGTTTGGCAGCAGCAGTTTAAGGCAGACTTCCCTGAATGCAGTCAGAATGAACAACCTGGTTTGTCAAGAGAAGACCACAAATTCATGGAGCTGGTTGTAAGTCCTGCAAAATTGGTGAATGGCCAGGACAAGATTAGTTTACCTTTTGAGAAAGAAGGAGGTTAACATGCCAAATAGGAAGATTGCTGAACAGCATCGTCTGAACCTAAGGAAGAGGTTTAAGAAGGATTTGTCATTTCTCACTGACTACACAGTTTTCATGAAGGATGTCATCTCCAAAGGTTTGCTGAAAGAGTGCCAGCAGAGGATCTGGAATGCAATGATGAGAAAGTCTGGTATATTCCACAACAGAAAAGGGAAACTTCATTTTTGTTTGACTGTGAAGTGACTTTTCAGGGAATATCACTGAATGATCAGCTTTTATATAGACCAGATCTTCGTAGCTCACTGATTTGAGTCATAACCAGATTCAGCAAAGAACCAGTGGTGATCATGGCAGATACTGAATCGATGTTAAGCCAGGTTAAAGTACCAGCAGAAGATACAGATCTGCTGAGGTTTCTCTGGTAGCCTGATGGTGAGCTCAGCCAATATATGGTGGACTTTAGAAAGGTGGTACATCTCTTCGGAGTAACTTCATCACCAAGCTGTGTCAACCCCATTCTTAGGAAATGCACAAAAGACAATGGCGAACAGTTAGGCTGCGAGACAGTGGATAAAGCTCTGCAGTGCTTCCATGTTGATGACTGCCTTGTGTCAGTGCCCGCTGAGGAAGAGGCGGTGTCTCTCCATCCGTACTTTGTATCCAATTGTGCTAAAGGTGCTTTCGGCTCACAAAGCAACAGACGTAGTGTGCTATCTGTGATACCAGAAGAGCAAAGTGCAAAAGACATGAAGGATTTGGATTTGGATCAAGATATACTATCGGTAGAGAGAGTACTGGGTGTAGAATGGTGCATTCAGTCTGATACTTTCAAGCTTAAGATCATGATCTAAAATGGATAACTCACCAGAAGTAACAGGTGGGGTCTTCACAGTTGCTTCCTTCTATGATCCTTTAGGAATCTTGAGTGTGGTGGTACTATCTGCTGAAAAGATCCTACAAGGCCTATGTAAGAAAGGGCTTGGCTAGGATGTCACTGTACCTACAGCAGTTGTTCACGAGTGGTCAAGCTGGCTGGAAGAACTGCCAGTTGGAAGATTTCAAAGTTGTTGGAATTTTGAACCCTCTGGATTTTGCAGAGCCGCTACTGCACAGTTACACCACTTTATGGATGCAAGCAAAGATGGCTAAGGAACAGTGACCTACCCATTGCTGCACAACTTGTGCTCTCGGGTGCACAGTGCCTTTATTATGGGAAAATCTAGGGTGGCTCCACTGAAGTCGGTTTCCATCACTCAGTGATGGAGCTCATCACTACTATGATGGCAAGCTGTATGGACACAATGCGGAGGATAGAGTTGCACATGCAGTTTCATGAATCAATTTTTTTGGACTTGATAGTACTTCTGTGCTAGAGTATTTCAAGAATGAAACTTCCAGGTTCTGAACTTTCATTGCTAACAATTTCAGAAATTATTAAGGTCTTACATGCATCTCAATAGAAATATCTAAACAC
Source organism: Mobula birostris (assembly GCF_030028105.1). NCBI lineage: Eukaryota > Metazoa > Chordata > Chondrichthyes > Myliobatiformes > Myliobatidae > Mobula > Mobula birostris. The sequence continues at coordinate 42,839,106 of NC_092388.1, read as the reverse complement.
TTCAGGCAGTCTAGCAAATGTGGCCTCTAGAGGGTTGAAGGTGAAAGCATTCCTGAAGAATGAGATATGGGTCTCAGGATCTCATTGTTGTCTTCAGCCTGAAAGAGAATGGCTTCTGAACCCTGATTGTTCTGGAGAACTTCTGCGAGATGATTCGGAAGTCAGGAGGAGTGTTACAATAAATGCCATGCAGATTGAAGAGGAGGAGGACGCAGCAACACACATAATCCATCACTTTTAGTCTTGGACCATTCGAGGAAGACAGTGGCCTGGATTCTTAGATTAAAGAACCTGCATTTTTTTCTCAGTCAGAAGAGGAAGTAATTGAACATCGCTCTTCCTCAGTCTAACTCGGATGAAGAACAACATGGGTTTTCTTTAGAGAGAGATTGAAAGATCAGAGGTCAGATCAGCCAAGGTTGTCTCTCAGTGGAAGTGCTCAGAAAGACTAAAATGGAGAACAGTGCATTTTGCTAAAGAAAGATTTCCAGATGAATTCTCAAGTTTGCAAAGGGGCGAAAGTTTAATCCATTATTTGAAGATGGTGCCTTGAGAGCTGGTGGACAGCTTAGTAGGTAGTCATGCTTGAAGAGTAAACATCCTGTTATATTAGCAAAGGATCTTCATATTTCAGACATCATTCTGAGATACGTACATAAAGAGGTGGGACATGGTAGCTGTAACCACGTTACTAGGTTACTGGAAAAATAAGAGGTTACCAGTGCTAGTACAGCTATAAGAAGAATCCTGTCTAAGTGTGTTTGTCGACAACTGCAAAAAGCACCAGGATGCTAGCACATGGCAGATCTATCTCTGGACAGGATCTCTGCAGATGAACCTCTACACGTGTAGGAGTAGATTACTTAGGATCTTCTGAGGTGAAGAGCAGAGAGTGTACACGAAGTAGTAGGGGGTCATACTTACCTGTCCAGCTACAGTGGTGCTAGAAAGTTTGTGAACCCTGTAGAATTTTCTCTATTTCTGCATAAATATGACCTAAAATGTGATCAGATCTTCACGTTCACAGCTGTTCACATTGAAGTGGTATCTTCTTGAGACACAGATTCCTTTGTCAATGCACTTTGATGTTTTATATCAAGACGAGGACAGGTTCATGAACTATGTTCTGACAATGCAACAATCTTTGTTGGAGCTGAACGTGAGTTACAAGAAGCCATTGAGAAGTGGAGTTATTCTCAGATCAGTGATGTCCTCCTTCAAAAAGGAATTGTGGACTTTTAACTCCCCCGGCAGGTTCACATCATGGAGGAACATGGGAGAGATTGATCAAGTCTGTGCAAAAGTCTCGTCAGTTCTACCATGAAGGCACAGAATCTTGACGAAGAGGATTTCCACACAGTCCTTTGTGAAGTTGAGGCTATTGTCAATTGTCTTCGAATTAGTAAAGCATCTTTCCAAGCCAGTGATTTGGAAGCACACCCAACCATCTGTTACTTTTGAAGACCTCAACATCCTTACCACCAGGAGAGTTCCAAAAGGTAGACGTTTATGTTCATGGTAGATAGAAGCAAGTCAAACTTGTCAAATTTGTTTTGGAAACAGTTGGTCAAGGAGTATTTACCATAGCGACAGGAGTGTCAGAAATGGTCAGGTATAAAATGCAGTTTCCACCCTGGAGACATTGTGCTTATAGTTGATGACACAGAACCTCAAATCTCATGGATCATTGGAAGAGTCATTCAAGTCTTTCTAGACAGAAGAGATTTGTGTGGCTGGCGTGCATCAAAACCAAACCAGCTGTCTAGACAGGCCTACAACCATGATTTGTCTTCTACAGGAGACGAAGGTTTGAGAAGCTGCAGCTGTAGAAGTTTCATGATTTTGACCTGACTTACTGACTTGACAGAGAATGGTGATAAAGGTCACTCTGTACCGGGCTGAGTGTTGGTAGTCTATAGTGATCCCCAACCAGTGGGCCACGGACCGGTAGCGGGCCGCAAAGCATGTACTACCGGGTCGCGAGGAAACAATATGAGTTGGCGATATGAGTCAGCTGCACCTTTCCTCATTCCCTGTCACACCCACTGTTAAACTTGGAACACACGCGTCATACACGTCAGCGCGGGAAGAAGATCAACTCCTTGAGCTTGCAAATGATGGTGGGCTGGAAAGTATGTTTGACATAACATCTCTGCTGGCATTCTGGATCAAAGTCAAGGCTGAATATCCTGAGATAGCGGCAAAAGCATTGAAAACAATTGCTTCCATTTCCAACATATCTCTGCGAAGAATGCAACGAAAACTAAATCATGGAATAGACTGGACAGAAGGAACCCCCTTTGAGTATTGCTGTCTCCCATCACCCCTTGATAGGACCGTCTTGTTGCAAGAAAACAAGCCCAGGGCTCCCACTGATTCAGCGATATTGGTGTGTTGCAATGATTTTCTATGTTCATATGAGGAAAATATGCGCTGTGTGTTTAATAAATTCGTAGATAAACCCTTTTAGAAACAAAATTGAGTGTATTAGCCACTTATAAGTGACTTATAGTTGACTTATCACCTATATTCCGGTCGTGATTAACCCCCCCCCCCCCCCAAACTAGGGTTGCCAACTGTCCCATATTAGCCGGGACACCTGTATATTGGGCTAAGTTGGTTTGTCCCATATGGGACCGCCCTTGTCCCGTATTTCCCCCGCTAAGGTAGAGCGTTCCTATGAAACCTTTCGTGCCGAAATAGCGCAAAGCAAAGAAGCAATTACCATTAATTTATATGGGAAAAATTTTTAAGTGTTCCCAGACCCAAAAAATAACCTACCAAATCATACCAAATAACATATAAAACCTAAAATAACACTAACGTATAGTAAAAGCAGGAATGATGTGGTAAATATACAGTTTATATAAAGTAGAAATAATGTATGTACAGTGTAGGTTCACTAAACAGAATCGCCAAAAATTGTAGAGAAAAATGGGCACATACACGCATGCGTATGGCATGTGTGCGCACGTCACGCATGTGTACACAGGTGCCCGTGCAAGGCTTCATGGTCATGGTAGTCTTGCTCGGGGTAAACACAGTGAGAAAGTTGGCAACCCTACCCTGCCTCACCCCCCCACCCCATCGTTGGGTCTGCGAGAATATTGTCAATATTAAACCGGTCGGCGGTGCAAAAAAGGTTGGGGACCCCTGGTCTATGACCTAGGTAATGGTTATATGTTTTGACTTGAAGAAGAGGGAAGAAAGAGGACATTTGTATTTGTATAAATGTTATAATGTTTATCCTTGAAGAGTTTGTGTCTCCTATTTTTAGCAGTATGTCGTCTATTGTATTTTATGTTGCGTGTTTATTGTGGGTAACTTGTCATGTGGATTGGGGCATGGTAGAAACATATTCACATTTTGTCTTGAGGTTCAGTTTAGTCTAGTTAGAGCCGGGGTGAGCTGCAGGGTGTGTTTTTTTTCGCTGCTGCAGCTTAGGATCTCTAGTCGATTGCTAATTAGACCATTATATCATTATTAGACCACTTATTTTGCTATATTGCTAGCTTTAGTTTCATTAGTTTTACTATAACAAGATCATTCATCTTTGCTGGTTTCTTCATAAAAGATCAAAAGTACTTTTTCGATTTTGGAAGTTCATTATTTTAGAAGTGCGTTGTACCTGTGTCAACTCCCATACTCAGTCTCTGAGTGGTTTTGGTTTGTTTTAAAGTAACTGCTACACTTTATCAAGAACTTCTAATTTCCTTCTTTCATTCTTCTCTGCTAACTGGCAACGCACTTTCTCCCACACCCACCACTGTTTCACCAGCCACATGTTCCTGCTAGAAGTTGAATCCAGAAAAATACCATAAACAGCAAAGCAATAAATGTAAGCTTCATATACCATAAATTTCTAATTGCTAATAAATGTCATTTAGAATTACATTTTTTAACATTTCTAAAGATGTCCTGAGCCTATTTAAGGAATGTTGATATTGTTCGCAAATTGGAAAAATTAATGTATATTAACATCTTCTTTCTCTTTTTTGCACCCCCTCCCCACCTTTCCCTTTTCCCCTTCTCACCCCAACATCCTCACTGGTTCCTGTCTCTAGTCAAGGCAGGAGGTATGCGCATTGTGAAAAAGCACCAAGGTTCTGCAAACCAGTCTTCTGCTGAGAAAGATAAAGAGAGTGAAGATTGGGAAAGCAACAGGTGAGGTTTACTTATCTTTAAATGCAATAATCATTAGTCCTTCCTCAAAGTTAGAAAAGCGAACTGTGTACTGATGACGTGACTTTGCTTAGAGCCATTAGTGTTTTATTGTAGCCTGCAAGATTAGCAGAATTAGCATACCTGATAGCAATGACGCCACATGTAGAATATTTCACACTATGCGTGGAAAGACATGTTTACTCTGTGTTTATGTATGTGTGACAGGTACTGAGCTTCTTGGGTCTGCATTTTAATTTCTCCCTGGATAAGTTAGGATAAGAGAAGTAAGGTACAGCAGCTGCTGGGGTCACCTGATTGAGATGGTGACAAATGGCTGGTGAAGTACTCATTGATTTTTGTACTGGGATTATTGTCTCAGAGCTGTTTATTTTGCAAGTACCTGTACCTCACTGCCTTCAAAATCTGCCAATGGCATTTGTTTTAAAAAGGCAATATTTTATGTTTCATTTTGAAGGTGTAAAGGAATATGAGGAAATGACTGAAGACTTCATGTTCATGACCAAATATCCAATAACTTCCTGCCCTCACTCCCCTCTCTTGCCACCCTCTGGACTCCAATCATCTTGAAAGGTTCATTATAGCCCAGATTTTAAATTTTAGAAATTACATGTAACATTTATCTGACAACTTTAGGCAAACAAATCTAGTGCAGGAAATCAGAAGGGCATATACTTTATATACTATATAGAGAGTTCTCTGCTCCCATAAAGGACTAACTCAGATTTTTTTTGTTTTTGAAGGAGTAGTTAAGGGATTTGCATCTGTTAACAGCAAAATGCAATGTACTTTATCATTTTCCAGTTTTACCATTCTCTATTTGCTCTGCCTTGCATTCTGTCATAAAGCCAAAGTAAATTGAAATATGAGAAATGGAAAACTTTGACCTTATCAAATAAAATTAATTTTACTTCAGACTTATTGCTTTTAAAAGAAAATGGCTGTAAGTTACTTGATGAACTGTCAAACTGTTTGCATTCGTGCACTTCCTAAGCGTAATCTTTACTTTTCATCTTAAAGATAGGTTAACTCGAAAACGTTGTAAAGTCTTAAATAATCATAGTCTTCCTGACATGATGGGCACCATGCTTCCTTCTGATGTGCTCGGTCTCTAAAAAAGCTGGTAATTAATCCAACTTGCCTGACCTCTGTCTTTGCCCCACTATCTTTTCTATTCCTATGTATTCAGTCTTCTTTTGAAAGCTAATACTGAACTTGCTTCCACCAATCACTCATCTAATGCATCATAAAAGCTCAGTATGTTTGAAGAAAAATTGTTCTTCATCTGAAGTGGTCCCATTTTTTAAAAAAAGTGTCATGAATAGTGTGGATGAAAAGATGGAGCTTAGCTATGAGATAGAGAAACCTGTATGCTAAAGTGCAATACAAGTTACTGTAAGATAAATATCTATTCTTAGCATGATCAGGTCTCACTCTGACATTAAACTTTTGCCAGGTTTCCTGTGCCCAGGCAAATTCTTCCCTTCAGCATCACATACTCTTGGTTGTGCAGACCGTTAATATGGCTAAATATTGAATCTGACTCATTCTCTGCAACAACTGGAAAAGCTTAACTTTGTCCATGCTTTACGGTGGAGCTTATACATGATTGATCAGTGACACTTGCAGCCAGTTCTAACTGGAAGCATATCAGGGGAGGGAACGTCGACTCAGACCATGAGAGGCCTGCGTCGGGCATTTTCATGCCTTACAAGGCGCAGATTGGAAGTCTGTGTGGGGCGCCGCTCCTCGCACAGACACTACAGCAATGTGTGATTAAGTGCCTTGCTCAAGGGCACAAACACGCTGCCACAGCTGAGGCTTGAACTAGCAACCTTCAAATCCCTAGACGAACACCTTAACCACTTGGCCACGTGCCCAACACATATAAACTATGCCTGTTTTGAGTTTGTAGTGGTGAAACAAAATGGAAGGACCTGTTGTTTACAGAAGCAGCTATGTAATTCATACACGAGGAAATCTGCAGATGCTGGAATTTCAAGCAACACACATAAAAGTTGCTGGTGACCGCAGCAGGCCAGGCAGCATCTATAGGAAGAGGTACAGTCGACGTTTCGGGCTGAGACCCTTTGTCAGGTCTCGGCCCGAAACGTCAACTGTACCTCTTCCTATAGATGCTGCCTGGCCTGCTGTGTTCACCAGCAACTTTTATGTGTGTGGTATGTAATTCATTTCCAACTTGCCAGTGACAGGAAAATAAAACCTTATTTACTAATATGAATAGGTAAACACTAGGACTAGAACATGAATTCCAGAGCTACTTGGGAAGGTGTGGAACCGCCAAGGCACAGGGTCGCAAGAATCTGCAAGAATTTGCAACTCCACCACAGGCAAAACACTCCCCACCATCAGGGACATTTTCAAGACGCGGTGCCCCAAGAAGGCAGCACCCATGATCAACGACCCTGTCAATCTGAAATGTGCCTTCATCTCTTTATTACCATCAGGGAAGAGGTACAGAAGCCTGAAAACCGGTACACAACAACTTAGGAGTAGCTTCTTCCCATTTGCTGTGAGATTTCTGAAACGTCTTTGAACCCATGAAAGCTACCTCGTTATCCCTTTTTCTCATTATTTATTTATTTTTGTCATTTATAGATGTTTATGTCTTCGCACCGTACTGCTGCCGCATAATAACAGATTTCAAGTCGTATTTCACTGATAGTCCGATTCTGAAATCCCGAAGGATTGAAATAAGCTAAATCTGATAAGTTTTCCTGACCCTCCATGAACAGTCAAAGAACAGAAAATATAATACCTGTTAAAATGGAGTTTCTGCTACTGGCTACACGTTCCTCATAGTCCCGTTTCAAATTTTCACGTGTCCATGGCGTACCTCACATCCATGATGGTGAACCTCCTACTGAGTCATTGCTGTCTTCAATGTGCTTTTATATTCACTTCTTACCAATTCAAATTTTGCACCTCAGTGTAACTGGCTGCAGGTCATGTCACCTTTTATTGGCTCTGCTTCAGGTCAGCATCCATTTATTGCCCTTTTCTCAGCAAGTGATAATAGGTAATTTATGGCTCTTTGTTCTCAATCAGCAACCAGCTTGAATCATGTAGGGCAAATATGGACCCCAACAGTCACAAACCTGCATGTTATTTCCAACTAAAGAACACCCCACAAATAACTTCTTATTTGGAAATGATTCCTAATTCAGCAGACTACCTGAGGCATCATGGTGTCCACTTTAAAATACTGATCAAACCAAGTAACTTTAACTCACAAAATGGAGCACATGGTGTCTTTACAAAATGGCAGCCTCCATCTCCTCCCTCATGGCCAGAACAAAGCCAATTGGTCTGTCTACTCCACTGTTCTTGATTTCATTTGAATTGTAGACTGTAGTTCTTTCTGACCAATGGTACATTTTTGAAAATACAATAAAGAATTAGTATTCTATTGTTGTTTAATAGTGTGATTAAAGCTATGACTAATTATGACTTCTTAATCTTACAATTATTTTGGGTTAATTTGTTTTTAATCATTTCATGACTGTAACATATTTACTGCATTTCACAATATCAAGCCCACAGTTTTGCAGCCGGTGAGGTACTTACGAAAATGCAATCGCTGTTGTAATGTAGGAGCATTACACCAATTCCTACATAGCAAGTCTCTATTAATTAGCAATATGCTAATATTTATCTGCCCAGTTAAATATTATTGATTGTGGGGTGGCTGGCTATTAGCCAGTATTTTGGTAGAGTGATACCCTTGCACTTCAGTGTATGTCCGAAGATCTTTCATACTGGATTTTCCCAACCTGGGGACCACCGATCCTTGGTTGATGGTAGGGGTCCATGGCATTAAAAAGGTTGGGAACCCTGTTTTATAGTGAGGTCAGTGGGCAAGACTTTGGATTAACATCACAGACAAACAAAAGCAGCAAGTCTGGTAACGCAGCATTCTCTCAGTATAGAGGGAGGGAACGTCAAGGGAGGGGGTATACTTCTAGTATAGAAGTGCGAACATATTTTGCTGAAGACATTGGGATGAGGACCAAACTCAAGCACCTTCTGTCTCAGGTGAGACTGCGATTAACCAGCTTCAGTCAGCATGAAGTTGTCTGTAGAAACAAAACCAGTCATTTAAAACAAAAACAGGAAATGCCAGCAATACTGGCTGCATTGTGGAGACAGAAAGAGCATTATTGTTTCAGGCTGATGATTTTTCATCAAGTCTGAGAAGTTTAGAGTTGCAGAGAAAATGAAAAGGAGTGGGTCAAACTAAAAGGGAAGGTCCATAATTAGCAATATGATGATGATTAGCAATATCCAGCAGTTAAGTATTGTTGATTATGAGTAACTATTGACCTGGAGGTGGTTGGAACAATACTTTTCCACTTCAGAGTAGTATCTTGGGGTATTTTTACCCTGGCGTGATAGACTGGAGAGCAGAAGATATTAAACAATTTAAGTTGGCAGTTGTGGTAACGACTGAATTATGGTGGTGGTGCAAGTGCATCTAGACTAGAGGAAGTGTATCTAAACTAGAGGAGGTGTAATGGGAGGTAATGAATACCAGACACACCTTTACTACCATGCTCCATTTTCACTCTCACCTGGTTGCTACCCTCATAGTTCTTCCAGTTTCTTCTCAATGCGGCAGGTGTGCCACAGTAGTGTTGTGTTTAGCGCAGTGCTATTGCAGCTCGGAGCTTCGGAGTTAAGTTCCAGTGCTGTCTTTAAGGAGTTTGTACGTTCTCTCTGTGATTGCTTGTGTTTCATGTGGGTGCTCCAGTTCCTCCCACAGTCCAACAACATACCGGCTGGTAGATGAAATGGTCATTGTGAATTGTCCAGTGATTAGGCCAGGGTTAAATCGGGGTGGGGGGGGGGGTGTTGAACAGCACGACTCATTGGGCCAGAACGGCCTGTTCCATGTTGTATCTCCCAAATAAAAATCAAACTAAACTCATTTTTAACCTTTCCTAGTGATTATGAAAAGCTGTTCATCTGAAATGTTAACCTCATTTTCTCTCTACACAGATGATGCCTGATATGCTGAGTGTTTCTAAAATTTGATATTTATCAGAGTTTCAGTATTTGCAATGTCTTGCTTTTGTTTATTTTTTTAACATCCATTTTCTCTGCATTGGCTGCTGGTAGCCTAGAGATAAATATTCATTTTCAAGAGGCTCTAGGAATGTGTGGAATTCTCAGGTAAATTCAGACAGTTGAATGATCCACCACCAAATGGAAGAAGAAACAAAGAAATGGGAAGATTGATGGAATATTGAAACAGAGATGTAGCAATATGGAAGGAATGAAGATGGTTACAGAAAAAGTGGGTCAGAAGACTTAAAATTGCAAAGTATTACAAGAGATGAACAGAAAAATTAGTAGGCATAGAAGCCGAGTATGCTGATTTGAGGGAAGTTAGAACATGGGTGACGTTTGGAAAGCAAGTTAGCTGTATCCTTTCAAAAGACCAGAGGAAAAATTGTAGGATTTAAAGGAATGTATTTAGAAATGCAAACTTTAATCCTGGAATGCTGTTGATTGCAACATTATCATGTGGAATACTGTGCCTTAAATTTCTCCTGGCCATTAATACCTGGTCAAAATTCTGTATTTTTTTTTCAATTGGATGTAATAATTAAGTGGCTGAGAAAATGAATGAATTATTTTCAACATTCCATTTATGGTGTTCTATGGAAATATAAAGAAAAGTTTGGTATCGTTAGGGTTATCCAGATATGTGCTTGTGGTATCACTGTGAATATATAAAAATGGAAAGAATATTACACATTCTTTGATGGAGGACTTGCTTTTCGTACTACATATGTTAATTAAAATATCCATAAAATATTGTGAATAGATTAAAGTGGACTTAAACTGAATGGAAAGCAAATGTGGGAAGAGGATATAAGATGTCAAAGCCAATTATGTGAACACAGATTTGGCTTTGGATGTACTTGAAGAACTGAGTTAAGTTCCAAACAGTAACAGTGTCTTTCTGACTTAATTGAATAGAGTTTTCAAGCAAGACATCTGAAGGTTTGGAGATTTGTTTTTTTTTTGATGCATATATAAGTATGGTTTGTCTGATTATAGATGGGCAAGTTATTCATTATGATGCGCAGACAATGAAAAGTATAATTAAAATAGTTTTAATTCTGCTGTGTGATTTGTCAGTTTTGGATTTGAGACTACTTTGGTCTAAATGTGACCTATCCATTATACATGCCTGCTGTGAAAAGAATAGTGGTTGGTTAAGTGATTCAAAGCTTTGTATTTCAAAGCTTTCAAATATTATAGATATTCAAAATATCTGTAATATTTTCTCAGGTCTTGTAGCATCAATGAAAATCTGGTAGGATTTTCGTTGGTCCTATAAGACCTGATAAAATATTATAGATGGAAAATACAAAGCTGAACAAATGTAATTAGGAGAGACTGAATAAAGTTTAATCTTGTTAAATAAAGGGAAATCTGATGAAGGGTCTCGGCCTGAAACGTCGACTGTATCTCTTCCCTATAGATGCTGCCTGGCCTGCTGTGTTCACCAGCACTTTTTGTGTGTGTTGCTTGAATTTCCAGCACCTGCAGATTTCGTCGTGTTTGCAATAACAATTTACTTGCACTGAGAGTAGCATCTTGTCTTTTCATTGCAACTGCAGTGGTTTGATTACAGAGGATGAGGGTTTTGCACAGAAGTTCTGGATACACATGGAATCAGAACCTCCATGACAATAACATGGTGGCATGGGGGCATTGCTACATGATGTTAGAGTTAGAGCTGGGTTATTCAGGAGTAGAACTGGGAAACGCTCTGAAAACAGTCTCTTCCCCCTTTGGATCTGTGATAATCATCATGACTGTTGTATCTGTACTCATAGTGGCTTCTTGTTTGAATAAAGTTTCCCCCGAAAATCCCATGACTATGTTGTATGAATATCCCTTAGCTTTGGGTTCCCTAATCTCAGCCTTTCGCACTTGAAAGTGGAAATATTTTTCCTGTCTCTCGTTTAGCTACTATTAAGATTTCTACTCGGTCAGCTAGCATTATTTTTAGCATGAAGGGTTTGAGTCTGGACAACTCATTTCTGATCAGTGATCTGAGAAAGACTTTAACTTTGTCTACTCCTGATAACGTCAGAACAAGAGCTTTGGCTGATTTAAGATGAGACTCTGTGGTTATTCAAGACCTGTGGAAATACACAACCTTTTAATTTGGTGTAGTCAGCTAAAAGTTAAGAACAACAGAGTTCATTTAAGAGTTAAAGTGCTCCACTGCGTTAGATTTTTTAAAGGTTTCAGAATATTATCTACAGGGCTTTCCACAGAAAAGAAAAAAATTATCATTAGAGATTTTCAAAATCAATTAAAATGGCATGCTTTGAGAGAATAGCTAAGTTCTTCAATCCACTGAGATCAGTTTCCTACGTAGAATGCCAATCAGTCCATTGTTTTTCTGGTGGTTCTCAGAACAATGACGTCACTTGCATTCACCAATTATATCTCTGTCAATTTTCTCTCTTGTTTATGCACTTCCTCAATTCTTCTGGCACCCACCTACAGCAGGTCTAATTTATACCAGCAGTTTATCCTATCAGCCAACATGTCTTTGGAATTTAGGAGGAAACCAGAGCACTCGGGAAATTTAATTGATCACCAGGAGAATGTGCAAATCTCAGTTAGTTAGGTCAGGATTGAACTGGATTACTAAAACTGCAGCAGTAGCACTTGCTGCCACCTGCCAAGCTTGAACTGACTGCAGATTATACTTCATTACTGTTGTGCTCCTTCAATGATTTTGGATAATGGACAAGTTGTTGCTTGGCATATCCTATTCTTAATAGGAATGGAAAATAGCAATAGTGGAATGAATAACACTTGTTTACTATATTTGCAGCTTAAAAATACAATTTATTTGTTTTTAAGCTTGTACATTGGAAGTTTCATTTAACAAAACTGTTCCTGGAAATTTGCTGGTATATGAAGGGCCTGTACTATGCCATGTTGGTCTATAAATGTTGTTCCACGAAAACTGTTGAATAAAAGGAAGAGAAGTTTCTTCTTCCAAACTTTAATGACAGCACATGCTTACGTAGTGCCTTTCATGCAGAAAATGTACTCAGCATTAATACTGCATCCTTCATGTCCTTGCTGCTTCAAAATGCTTAGCAGCCACTTTTGCAATTAGTTATTTTTCCTGTAGGCATTCTTGTAATTATTTATGTCCAGCCTGGTGACTGAGGGAGGAATGTTAGCTAAGAACTGCTCATATCTTTCCTGCAGCTCTCAGTATTGCCATATGATATCCGTGATCTTCAGTCACCAGAGTCAATTGAGCAGTTCTGATATGGTTTGTTTAATGAGAACAGTGGGTTGAGGTGGCAACAATCAGTTCCCAGTAGAGCTGTTCAATTAACGATCTCCACTCATAAAGCATCAATCTTTCAAAATCCCTCACTAACAACTCTTGTTATATTGGCATTAAATCTCATAATGTAACCAGAATACTACATTATATATTTAGTATGGGGCTGCTATCTTATACTGTTAGCACTTAAAGAATGGAGTTGAGTAACTCTATTTATAGTTAAAATTTATATTTTGGGTGTGAGTAGAAAAGGTAGTATCCTTTATCTATTTGCACCGATAATTATAGGTAAATCAATGGAAATATCTGATTCATTTGTTTATGGGCAAATAGAATGGACATTGCAGTAATTTTTCATAATATTTACTTTTGCCATTAAGTACTGTATTTCAATAATAAGTAACAAAATTTGCTGAAGACGAGCAGTTCTGACAGCCTCTATAAAACAGAAAATATTTAATATTTCAAATTGAAGATCATTTTGTCAGAACTTGAGTTACAGACTTAGGACTTAAGAAATCTGAAGAATTCTTTAGAAGTTAATATGTAACAATATTGGACTATGTAAAATGAAGACTTTTATTGTTGCTAGTAACACTCTACTGCTGGTCATTTGGTGGGTCTCTTCCCTCGGATTCAGAAGTTATCGATCTACAAGTTCCACCCAAAACAATGTGAATGCTAAAGAGATAGAGAGTCCTTGAAAGTGAGACCGTTGATTGTGGGAACATTTCAAGGATGGCGCAAGTGAAGTTGAGTGTAGTTATCCACTCTTATTCAAGAGTCTGATGGTTGAGGGTAGTAACTGTTCTTGAACCTGGTGGGTGTGAGTCCTGAGGCACTTGTACCTTCTAACTGATGGCAGCAGCGAGAAGGGAGCATGTTCTGAGTGGTGAGGATCCCTGATGATGGATGCTGCTTTCCTACAACAGTGTTTCCTGTAGGTGTGCTCAATGGTTGGAATTGCTTGTGTTTCTTGTGTTTATATAATTTTTTATTACATTGCTGGAATATTGCATACAATTGCACATTGGTGGTTTTCAATTAGATAATGACATGCAAGATAATAACAGAAGTTAATCAGCTCTATACATCTCAGGATTTTAGTTGGAATTTGGAAATTTCTTCCTGTCTGGAACCACTTCACCCACTCAATTGCCACTGACCCATCTACAAGAGCTGCTACCAGTGAGTTAGCAATTGAGATTGGAACAACCTGACAGAATAATCTTAATATCTCTACTAATTTTAGAATTAATGAAAACATTGAAGAAATTGAGTTGCTGACAGCAGTGTTCAGCAGATTAATCTTCAGTCCCTGGATACTTTGAGGATTTTGAGCAGGATTAGGAACCCTATTTTTCCTGTTATTTGGGTTACTGTCACCTTTATCAGGCACTTTCATTGTACTCTGAATAAATGCAAGATTAAAGTTTGTGAAGCAGTTATTCCAATTGCAATGGTCACCCAGTTGTTGGAAATAAGCTGGTTTTTATCTGTTCTGTATGGTTAGTTATGATGCGATTATTGGCCAGGATATTGAGGAGAATGCCTTAATTTTCTATGAATTCGTAGCACGGGAGCTTCTGTATTCACCTTCAGTGGCAGATGAGTTGTGGATTTGGCAGTTTATTTGGATGATGACACCTCCACAATATGGGGTCCGCCTGCACCCCCAATGCAATTTTGTGCTCAGGTTTGGAGTGTGATGTCAACTTACAATCATCTGACTCAGTCATTACCTATTGTCATAGTCATACTTCATTGATCCCGGGTGAAATTGGTTTTCGTTACAGTTGCACCATAAATAATAAATAGTAATAGAACCATAAATAGTAATATGTAAATTATGCCAGTAAATTATGAAATAAGTCCAGGACCAGCCTATCGGCTCAAGGTGTCTAACCCTCTAAGGGAGGAGTTGTAAAGTTTGATGGCCACAGGCAGGAATGACTTCCTATGACGCTCAGTGCTGCATCTCGGAGGAATGAGTCTCTGGCTGAATGTACTCCTGTGCCCACCCAGTACATTATGTAGTGGATTGGAGACATTGACCAAGATGGCATGCAACTTGGACAGTATCCTCTTTTCAGACACCACCGTCAGAGAGTCCAGTTCCATCCCCACAACATCACTGGCCTTACGAATGAGTTTGTTGATTCCTTTGATGTCTGCTACCCTCAGCCTGCTGCCCCAGCACACAACAGCAAACATGATAGCACTGGCCACTACAGACTCGTAGAACATCCTCAGCATCGTCCAGCAGATGGTAAAGGACCTCAGTCTCCTCAGGAAATAGAGACGGCTCTGACCTTTCTTGTAGACAGCCTCAGTGTTCCTAGACCAGTCCAGTTTATTGTCAATTCGTATCCCCAGGTATTTGTAATCCTCCACCATGTCCACACTGACCCCCTGGATGGAAGCAGGGGTCACCAGTACCTTAGCTCTCCTCAGGTCTACCACCAGCTCCTTAGTCTTTTTCACATTAAGCTGCAGATAATTCTGCTCACACCATGTGACAAAGTTTCCTACCATAGCCCTGTACTCAGCCTCATCTCCCTTGCTGATGCATCCAACTATGGCAGAGTCATCCGAAAATTTCTGAAGATGACAAGACTCTATGCAGTAGCTGAAGTCTGAGGTGTAAATGATGAAGAGAAGGGAGACAAGACAGTTCGCTGTGGAGCCCCAGTGCTGCTGATCACTCTGTCGGACACACAGTGTTGCAAGCACACGTACTGTGGTCTGCCAGTCAGGTAATCAAGAATCCATGATACCAGGGAAGCATCCACCTGCATCGCTGTCAGCTTCTCCCCCAGCAGAGCAGGGCGGATGGTGTTGAACTCACTGGAGAAGTCAAAAAACATGACCCTCACAGTGCTCGCTGGCTTGTCCAGGTGGGCGTAGACACGGTTCAGCAGGTAGACGATGGCATCCTCAACTCCTAGTTGGGGCTATTGAACTACGATTAACTTGAATTTCATCATTTAGACGTGGAGGAAGGATCATCACATAACCTCGCATTTTACAACTACAGGAGATTCTGGTTAATTTAGCAGTTGGTTAATTGGGGGCGGTGGGGGGAGGTTCTGCTTATTTGGGACAACTCTTACAGAACAAAAAGTATTCAAGAAAATAGCTAGGATTCCCTTTCTTTGCTTGGGACGTTATGCCTCTTAATTGGGGCCAGAGACTATTGCTGAACAGTTTCTAACTAGTGTCAGTCGTGTGTACTTGTGTGGCTGTTAAGACAGTACACCGTAGTTAGAGCAAACAGTTTTTAAAAAGCATCAGTTGTGTCTGTTTGTGTTCAAAAACCAGTCATTTTTGGCATTGATCGTTGGTGAGAAATAAACAATAAGACAATTCAGAACTCTTTTGCTCACCATGGTTTCAAGTATTCAGGCTTGGAGATGACAAAAATGGCCAGGAGTGAAAAAGAAACTATGTCACTACTTCAACAAGTTAGGAACTATGAAGAATTTGAAGGTATCGATAATCATCCTGAATGTTACAATGAAAGTGGTGATTTGGAAGATGCAATCATCTAAGCATTGTACGAAAGCAGTCCATTATCTGCACTAGGCATCTGTGCTGATCTTGCTCAATTACAGTCAATCAAAAGTACATGGCAGTGTATACTAGATGAATTCCTCTGTCAGTAATTATTAGAAAGTCATACACAGTTTTATTGTATAGTAGTGGTATTGGTAGTATTCTAATTTGTCTTCTATTTATTTCAAATACATAATTTGTTTCCCAATTAAATGGTAGTTCATCTTTTTTACACTTTTTCAACGATTTCCATGAAACCAGCTAATTAGGGCAGCCACTTAATTTAGCCAAAATGTACTGGTCTTAATGTGCCCAATTAACGAGAATCCACTTTTTTTAAAATCATAAAATAAAGTCAGATTCTCCAAACTGCAATGTGGTTCTCTTTCTTTGTTGCTATCACTGGAGAAATACAGTTAAGTTTATAGTTACATTTCAGGGCTTTTTCCCCCCCTTCTATTCACTCTTGAGATTTAATTCTAAGTGTAGCAGCAGCATCTGTTTTTGCTGCCAATTTTCAGCAATCGTGTGGGCTTTGGTTTAAATTATTGATTTGAAATATGAAATTGTTTATTCTGGCCAGTAGAATACTACAGTGGCACCCCAGTCAAAGTTTCTGTTACTGTGAATAGTTAAGTGAGTAGAAGATGAACTGATCTTCAAAAGTCATGAAGTTAAAGATGAAACATTCTTTTCAACATTTTAAGCAAGATTGGTGTATTATTTTTGTTTTGTACAATTTTAGAGTGACAAAAGGAAAGGAGCACCACAAAAATGTTTGGGCACCCCAAGAGATTTGAGCTCTCAGATGACTTTTACCAAGGTCTCAGATCTTAATTAGCTTGTTAGGGCTATGGCTTGTTCACAGTCATCATTAGGAAAGGCCAGGTGATGCAAATTTCAAAGCTTTATAAATACCCTGACTCCTCAAACCTTATCCCAACAATCAGTAGCCATGGGCTCCTCTAAGCAGCTGCTAGTACTCTGAAAATTAAAATAAACGATGCCCACAAAGCAGGAGAAGGCAAAGTGTTTTCAGGTAGCTGTTTCCTCAGTTCATAATGTAATTAAGAAATGGCAGTTAACAGGAATGGTGGAGGTCAAGTTGAGGTCTGGAAGACCAATAAAACTTTCCGAGAGAACTGCTCATAGGATTGCTAGAAAGGCAAATCAAAACCCCCGTTTGACTGAAAAAGACTTTCAGGAAGATTTAGCAGACGCTGGAGAGGTGGTGCACTGTTCTACTGTGCAGTGACACCTACACAAATATGACCTTCATGGAAGAGTCATCAGAAGAAAACCTTTCCTGCACCCTCACCACAAAATTCAGTGTCAGACGTTTGCAAAGGAACATCTAAACATGCCTGATGCATTTTGGAAACAAGTCCTGTGGACTGATGAAGCTAAAATAGAACTTTTTGGCCTCAATGAGCAAAGGTATATTTAGATAAAAAAGGGTGCAGAATTTCATGAAAAAAACACCTCTCCCAGCTGTTAAGCACGAGGGTGGATTGATCATGCTTTGGGCTTCTGTTGTAGCCAGTGACACAGGGAACATTTCACTGGTAGAGGGAAGAATGAATTCAATTAAATACCAGCAAATTCTGGAAGCAAACATCACACCGTCTGTTAAAAAAAAAGCTGAAGGTGAAAAGAGGATGGCTTCTACAACAGGGTAATGATCCTAAACACACCTCAAAATCCACAATGGACTACCTCAAGAGGCGCAAGCTGAAGGTTTTGCCATGGCCTTCACAGTCCCCCGACCCCAACATCATCGAAAATCTGTAGATAGACCTCAAAAGAACAGTGCATGCAAGACAGCCCAAGAATCTCACAGAACTAGAAGCCTTTTGCAAGGAAGGGTGGGCGAAAATCCCCCAAACAAGAATTGAGGGATTTAGCTGGCTATAGAAAGCGTTTACAAGCTGTGATACTTGCCAAAGGGGGTGTTACAAGTACTGCCATGCAGGGTGCCCAAACCTTTGCTTTGGGCCCTTTTCCTTTGTTGTTATTTTGAAACTGTAAAAGATGGAAATAAAAAAGTAATCTTGCTTAAAATATTAAAGAAATGTATCATGATTAATTTTATGCCTTTTGGAAATCTGTTCATCTTTTACTCGGTTAGCTATTCACAGTAACAGAAATTGTGACCGGGGTGCCCAAACTTTTGCATGCCACTGTAAACTTTTGATTTTGTCTTAATTTACTGGATGTATCAGTTTGGAACTATGTCAGGGGTCCAGAGATGTATGTCATTACATATATACTCAGTCGCCACTTTATTAGGCACACCTGTACACCTTGTTGTTACAAATATCTAATCAGCCAATCATGTGATAGCAAGTCAATGCATAAAGGCATGTAGACGTGGTCAAGAGGTTCAGTTACTGTTCAGACCAAACATCAGAATGGGGCAGAAAAAGTGGCATTAACCGTGGAATGATTGTTGGTGCCAGACGGGGTGGCTTAACTATCTCAGAAACTGCTGATCTCCTGGGATTTTCATACACGACAGGCTCCAGAGCTTACAGGGTGGCACAAAAAGAAACAGAAACGAAAAACAGCATCCAGCGTGCAGGAATTCTGTGGGCAAAACACGCCTTGTTAATGAGACAGGTCAGAGGAGAATAACCAGACTGGATCAAGCTGACAGGAAGGTGACAGTAACTCAAATAACTATGCATTACAACAGTGGTGTGCAGGAGAGCATTTCTGAATGCACATCATGTTGAATCTCGAAGTGGATGGGTTACAGCAGCAAAAGACCACGAACATACACTCTGTACGTGTGCAGTAAATTGAATGTTGCGTGACAATACATTTTTTATGGCCACATATGCAAGGAATTCCTAAATTTATTGGTGAAATAGAGTTGCATGTGAAAGCAGGGAATGTAAGCATCATAAACACTAGAAATTCTGCCGATTCCGGAAACCCAAAGCAACACGCACAAAATGTTGAAGGAACGCAACAGGTCAGGCAGCATCCATGGCAATGAACAAAATGAGCAGGCCAAAACCCTTCAGGACTGGAAAGGAAGGGAGAAGATGCCAGAATAAAAAGTTGGGAGGAGGGGAAGTAGGAAAGCTAGAAGCTGTTTGGTGAAGCCAGGTGGGTGGGAAAGGAATCTGATAGGAGAGGAGAAAGGGAAGAAGGTGGGACACCAAGGGGAGGTGATAGACAAGTGAGAAAAGGTAGGAGACCAGACTGAATAATAGAAGAAAGAGGAGAGGAGGTGTTTTTTAAACCGGAAGGAGAAATCGATATTCATGCAATTGGGGTTGGAGGCTACCCAGATGGAATATAAGGTGTTGCTCCTCCACCCTAAAGGTGGCCTCATCGTGGTGATAAAGTCTTATGGGGATTCTCAGATTCCTGTAAATAATGGTTAAGGTTGAGTCTGTGTATTCTGGTTTGAGAATGGCTGCAGCGTGTTTGAGCAGCTGCTCTTTGGAGTGAGATAGTGTCTCCTAGTTTTCCACACTTTTTGGTTTTGGGTTAATAAGCTCAAAAACCCACAAAAGGATGTCTCCTGACTTTTCACACCTTTTGGTTTCGACAAAAGGCGGTTGCTGATGGAGACGAAACAGGACGCTCCTTAATTAAAGCATAAAAGTTGGTGGATAGAACATCTTTGTAATTAAGTTTTGGCTCCAACAAACCAGATAGGGCATTCCTTTCTTAATTAAAGTGGCTGGAATGTCTATCAAACTGATTGTCCTTTTGTATCAATATTCCACTTAACTGGAATATCTACAGTCGGCCCTCCTTATCCGCGAGGGATTGGTTCCGGCACCTCTCGCGGATACCAAAAAACGCGGATGCTCGAGTCCCTTATTCAACCTGTCTCAATATGATGGACCTTAGGACCCAGCAGGACCCCGGACCATATTTAACCTGTCTCAGTGCAGTGGGCATTAGGACCTGGCGGCAGAGTTTTGAATCCACAGTGTTTCTGTTCACGAAAATAATCATGATCGCAATTTAAAATAAAGTGGAAATAATAAAGCAATCGGAAAGAGGTGAAATGCCATCGGTCATTGGAAAAGCATTAGGCTACAGTCGGTCAACGATCGGAACAATGTTAAATGAGAAAGGCCCTCCTGGATTAAAGTTACAGTTATTACTAAGCAACACTGTGGTTTAATTATTGGGTTTGGGTTTTTGATCCTGCATATCAACCCGGCAGGGATGGACAGCACACTCGGGAGCGATCTGTCACTGGATCGAACTCGGGAACGATCTGTCACTGGATCGAACAGCACTGAAACATACGTTTCTCAAGTATTTTATATGCATAGAAAGGTAAAATATATACTATATGCTAAGACAAACGTTTGACTGACTGATGCTAAATAATACCGGATGTACCTGTTCCGATTTACTTAGTAAGAGAACTTCCGTTTTTTTTTCGATCCTGATCCACGATAACCTACGCACATCCTCCCGTATACTTTAAATCATCTCTAGATTACTTATAATACCTAATACAGTGTAGATGCTATGTAAAATAGTTGTTATATTGCATTGGTTAGGGAATAATGACAAGAAAAAAAAGTCTGTACATGCTCGAACAACAAGTGCTGGAAGAGCACTTCCGGGTTTTCTTGATTCGCGGTTAGTTGAATTCGCGCATGCAGAACTCACGGATAAGGAGGGCCGACTGCACTTTGTTTGAGGTGATTAAGTGGACTTTGACTGGGACTATCACTGTTCTGAACATGTGAATGGGGGGGTTAGCTAGAAATTGTTTTCTGCATACGTGACAAAGATGGTATAAGAACTCTGTATCTCTGTGCTTCGACAGAGAGACTCCGTGGCTGACTCTGTGAGAGTGCTGAAGGAGGGTTCTCTCTCGTAGCTTGCTACTAAGAAAGGTGGAAAAGAATCAACTGTAGTTCTTGTTTCATTACATCAGGTTGATCACCATTGACAATAGGAGAGGAATTACAGAAAGCGAGAGATTTTGGATGATTGCTTTTCCTTTCTATGGGACAGCCCAAAATTCGCGCGAAGTAATCAAGTTGTCAGCCGCACTAGAGGAGTTGATGAATGGTACCGCTAAGGTTTTAACTGATGTCCAGAGCCAGATTAAGGATTTAACTACTGAAATAGTAGCTCTGAGGATGGTAGTTTTACAGAATAGGATGGCATTGGATTTATTGCTAACAGGGAAAGGAGGGACATGTGCTGTCATAGGAAAGGAATGCTGTACTTATATTCCAGATGAGGCTTCTAATATTACAGATCTATCTCAGCATATCACTCAGGAAATCCAGAAAATTAAGGGAATTGGAGAAAAGATGCATGGGTTTACCGATGGTAAGGGAACCTGGCCATGGCCTTTTAACATTTTTGGAGACTTCTGGGGAGATGCTTCTGCATGTAGCTGTGATAATAGTTTTAGTTATAACCATAGTAATTCTTATAAGATATGTTAGTTCCTTTCTTATAGCTTGTTGGAAACATGATGGATTACTTTAGTTTATCAGTGGCACAAGAGGAGGCCATGGACTGTCATGTTGGAATGGCAATGGGAATCAGAATTAAAATGTTTGGCACTGGGTAGTTCTGCTTTTGGTGGATGGAGTGGAGGTGCTCAGTGAAGTGTTCCCAACATCTGCCACACATCTACGGGTCTCTCTAGCTTTGGTAGTACTGGTTTAAATAAAATACAACAGAAAATACAAATGCAAGCTGGGCCCCTGTCACCCCAATGAAATTCCGGAAATCTGATCGTGTACTTAACCCTTATCCATTTCATCAATTATTAGATTTAAAGTTGCCATCAGCCCTTGATAAAGGCATTGGTAATTGATGCATTCACTGCATGATTGCATGGTGCTGTGGTTACCCTGGCTGGCTTCAAGTTAGTATAACATATGCACTTGGCAATATGTTAAAAAAAACATGCTCTATAATGTCCCTATGCCAGATGAAGCCAGTCTCTTATCCCAACAATAATTATCAGAGGCATAGAAAACGTTTTTCCATGAGTGCCAGATAAAGTAAAAAAGAATAACTAATATTCAGGTATTGAACTCTTCATTTCAGGATTCTTTTTCTCACAATGCCAGTGTTAAATAATGAAGTGTTTGCTGTTTTCATCTCCAATTTGAAAGATTCCAACAAAGTAGAGTTGGTTTTGTTTTCTTCCCTTCTCTATTAATTTCTATGGTTCTGCGGCAATTTTGGATTCTGTTTGTTGTTCAGGATAATAGGATGAATTTTAAATTAAAGTGGCAGTAATTAGCTGGAAGTTTTTATTTCCCAGGTGTTCTGTTACAGTATAAATTTACAGCTTCATCTACATACCTTCTAATGGAGCTTCTTCCGCATGAACTAAAAGTTTTTCCATGTCTACTAGAGCCAGCACCTTAAAATTAAACGGAGGTTAGTGTTCACAGATATTTCAGTTAGGATTACACATTTTTTTAAAGTTCATAAAAAGTTAAACTCATCTCTGTAGCTGAATATTGCCCTCCTGTAACAAGTCTGACAAGTTGGATGATTAATTGTCCCTATGTGTAAAGAGCTGAATTTATTCTGTTTTTCCTAAAGCGCAAATTCACATCCTAATCTAATTTGTTTAACTTGCAATCTTTCTTCTTTATGTTTTCGGTATATGGCTAAAAGCATTGAAAATGCACGTAACAATTCAAATCAAGATAGTCAGCCACAAATGACCCTTCAGTGTCTCAAATTACTGTGGGATTACTTTGAAACTAGGGGTCGGGGTGTCCTATCTAACTGTCCAAAATCTCTGCTGACATTTGTCTTTTTAGAATGGAAGATGATAATCTGGTAATCTTGCGATTTCTTTTTGCTGGTTTCTTTCCATGGAAAAATGAATTTCCTGTCGTTTACGTTGGTGGCTGACTCAGCAGAAATGCACCATGCTGATTGTAAACCCAGGAAGGAATCTGGCCCTGGATCAGTCTGGACTTGGCGGTGAAACTTCACCGCTTGACCTGTGAGATTAAGTGACACTGACAGAAGAGCCAAGTTGCTTTTGTCTAAATTCTATAACCCAAATTGTTTACCAAAAAGGAAATTTCTTTCATTTCTGCTCTTGACTAGAGATTAAACTTTTTTTCAATGAAAACAATTAACCTCCAAAGGGCCTCCTTATGATTTAGTTATAACATTTCTGCAAAGGGAAGGATCTGGGCAGGAAGGAAATCAAATTTCACCTCTTGTCCCGTTAATGAATTTGCAGTGTTAAACAGCATGAGTTTGGGAGTGGGATACTCTGATGTTTCATTGAAATACAAAAGGAACAAAAAATGGTTGGTGAGATTCTGTCCTTTAAAGTAATTGACTTTAATTTATTTCTGTTTGAGGGACGTTAAAATTGAAGGATATGATTCATTCGTCAGTGTTCATTCAGAGCCTCTACGTGAGCTTGTACCTAACAGCTGCATACTGTAGAAGGAAAGGAATGCTTGATTTACTGTGGGAGAGGGAATAAGAAGAGAATTGAGAATGAGGAAGCCCATTGGTGTAGCCAGTAGAGCTGTGGTCTCACCACTCCAGTGACCCAGTTCGAAGTCTGACCACTGGTATCATACATGTGATGTTGTCACATTCTTCCTGTGACTGCAGGGAACCCCGAAGCACTCGTGTTTTCTTCTGCATCCCAAAGCCACATGGGTTGGTTTCTTAACTGGCCAAGTAAATCATCCTTATTGTGCAATTGAATTCTAGAATCTAGGAGGAAGTTGATGGGAATATGGGGAAAACACTAAAGGTACGATTTCTGATAAGATCACAACATGCTAGGTTGCAGAGGCCTATCTGGGTCCAACAAATGGTACAAATATGTGTCTTAAGTACTTGTGATTGCAAGAGCTTGATGGACATTGGTAATATAAAATACTGAGAGTCTGATGGCAGGCGAGCTGTGTGGCCATGGTTGTTAAGCAGCCCAGTTCCGCATTTGGAGGCGTTCCCCATTACAGCCACCCTGGGGAGGAGGCACTGGAGGCAGGACAAGTGCTGTGGAAACTGCTGGGTTGAAGAATGCCCCTCAATCACACCGTCAGTGCTGCTCTCCAGTGTTTGCTTTTAAGAAAATAAGCTGGATTACCTGCAGCTGACCCAGCACGAGACAAGCTGATTTGTTGTCGGCTGCTGAACCAGCATGAAATGAGAAACTGCTGTGTGCTTGTTCTTGCAGAAACGTGGCTTGTCCCAAGCTCATCAGTCCTCAGGCCATGGTACTTGGAGACTTGTGCTGATATTATTTTTTGTGTTTATATGCACTATCATAACTATATGTGCTGTATGTACTGTGTTTTGCATCTTGGCCCTGGATGACATTAAACTTAAATAGGAATAATTAATGGAAGAGTAAGATTAGCTGTGAACCAGCATGGAATAAATTGGCCAAAATAGTCACGTGGAAATGAAATTCAGAGTGGGATCGGGAGCACTGGTTGGGCAGCTTAGTGAGGTGTTTGGAGGTAGAATGTTTGAGCAGAAGTGGGGTAGGTGAACTTAAGAAGCCACTAGGTAAGGGAGATCCTGGGAAGAAATGAGGTCTCTGGTTTAGTCTACAACTCAAAGTATAGGGGAAGTAATAAAGAAATAGAGCATTTACAAAAAAACAGTTGAAGTGAATGAGCTGCTTAGGAGTAGTTGATATTTAACCCGTGATTCTGTCTGTTCTGTTCAGCTTAAGGCTGAATGAATTGTTGGCGGGGTGGTTATTCATCTTTTTCCTTGGCCTCAATTACCCTTTCACAAACTGGGTGATATGGTCTTCAGACTGCTTCACTGTCTGATGTGGTCTTATTGGCAAGAGTATGATTAACACCTGCCTAGCATCACCACTTATTTGTCCTTGCGTTCATTTGTAGGGTTGTGCAGTAATGTCCTGTAGGAAACTTTAGATCTGTAGATTAGCAGTTGTCATATAGAAGTACATAATTGACCCTTATCTAGAAGGAGCCAGTATGCTGCAATGTTTCAATATTTGGACCAACTTCAAATTTTTAAATTAATTTGCAGTGTCATTCATTTTGACTCTCAGATTGCAATTCAAAGCCCCCCCCCACCCCCCCATTGTCCACTCAGCCAGACCATCACCAATGCCCCACACCCTTGTTTTCAAGGAAGAGGAGGTGAGAAAGTTGTTCTGGATGCAAAATATCAAGAAGGCTGCTGGCCCTGACTCAGTTTTCCTCACCATCCTTAAACAATGCACTAACTGCCTATCTAAAATCTTCACAGACATTTTCAATCTGTCCCTTAAACTATGCAATCTCTTAAAGGAAATATGTTATTATTCCAGTCCCTAAAAAAATCAATGACTACAGGCCAGTTGCACTGAGATCAGTCACAATGAAGACTTTTGAAAGCCTGGTAATATCATTTCTCAAATCCTCAGAATAACTCAGAATTTTCCAAGTCTACTGCAGCTCACCTACAAAGCTAACAGATGTGTAGATGATGCAGTTAACATCAGTCTGGACTTCATACTACACATTTCAACTTCCCTGGTACATATGTCTGGATTCTCTTCATTGATTTCAGTTCAGCTTTCAATACCATCATCCCTGAGCTTCTGCAAGAGAAATTCTCCAAACTTAAAGTACAAGGTCCCATCTGCTGGTGAATCACTAGCTCCTTTTCTGACAGGAAGCAATACATGAAACTAGACAAGAATATCTCTACGTCCCGCTCAGTCTGTACTGGTGTGCCACGAGGGTGTGTTCTCTCCCCTCTCCTATTTTCTCTATACACCAATTATTACACCAAATATACTCCAATGATCCATCAGCTGAACTGATAGTTTGTAGACAACACTGCTGTCATAGGACTAATCACCAGAAGCAAAAAATCCAAGTACCACCAGAAAGTAAACAAGCTAGTGTCCTGGTGCAATCAAAACAACTTTGAGCTGAATGCCCTCTAAACTGTGGAGATGCATATCAACTTCAGGAGGAATGCGTCTCTTCTCCACCTGCTCGTCATCAACAACTCTAGAGTTAGCACTGTTGCAACATTCAGATTCCTGGACATCATTATTTTGCAGGACCTCATGTGGAAGAACCATATCTCCTCTATAAACAAAAAGGCTCGGCAGAGAATGTATTTCTTGTGGCAGTTGGTAAAATTCCATCTTTCCAAGAACGTGTTTATACAATTCTACACTACCATCATAGAGAGTATCCTCACATCACCTGTTACTGTGTGGTTTGGTGCAGCATCTTCTCACAATATACAAAAACTACAGTGAACTGTCAGGTCAGCCGAAAAGGTCATTGGCTGTACTCCACCATCACTGCAGGACATATATGTGGCAGGACAAAGAAACAGGAAGGAAAAATCATTGCAGACAATACCCATCAGCAAACTGCCTTTTCCAAAAACTCCCTTCTGGAAAATGCTATGGGGCTAGTAAAACAAAAACCTCATGCCATCTTAAAAGTTTCTTCCCCAGGCAGATAATTTGATCAACCATTCTACTCAGTCTCCCCAATCCACTATCTCAGTCACTGCACTGTAAAGAATTCAAACCACTTTTTATAATTGTAAATACATGGTGGTATTTATGCATACTTTATTCCATTTATCCCTTCTAGCTGTATTTTTATATAATTCTTACAAAAAACGTACAGCAAATTCCTAATATGTGTAAATAAAGTTGATCCTTGATGATTCTGTTTTGTAGGAGCCTGGACAGTTACATCATGTTTTGCTTAATCCTTGTATTTCTTTATTTCCATGTACTTCAACAATGACGGACGTTCAAGTGTCATGTGGCGTTGACACCATTTATTTGCGGTGGGGGTGGGAGATCCTTAACGTTGGAATTAGTGGCATGAGCAGAGGTCAATGGAGTGACTTTGTGCTTGTGCTAATGGGAAGAGCTTGGTGTGCGATCCACGAGGGAGAGGCGAGAGACTGAATTCCTGCAGATGAGTTGAGTGTCGAGATTTTGTTAAGTGGTCATTGTGTATTGCAGAAGTCACTCTTGGGTAAGAGGTAGATTAACCAAGGGGCGGTGTTATGTGTTTTACTGGAACGGGGCTGCACGAGGACATACCCGATCAGACTTTTCCGTGGACAGCTGCCAGACCATTCGGGCTGACCGGAAGTGCACTGAGAGCAGTAAGCGTAAAGGAGTTGGGGGCTTACTGTTCTGGTTAACAACGGATGGTGCAATCTGGGTCATATTACGATCGAGGAACGTGTTTATAGACCGGATATTGAACTTTTTGCTGTTGGACTCCGGCCATATTCCACCGAGATACAGCACTGGGTGTCACGGGAGGTTGTTCCTGCCTGTGGCCACCGAACTTTGCAGCTCCTCCCGTGGAGGGTCAGACACCCTGAGCCAATAGGCTGGTCCTGGATTTATTCCCATCTGGCATAGTTTGCATTTTGTTGTTTGATTGTTTGTGGTTTTTGTATTGCTATATTTATGTTCTATTCTTGGTTGGTGCGGCTGTAACGAAACCCAATTTTCCCTCGGGATAAATAAAGTATATCTATCTATCTAGCCCAGTGGTATCTGTATGCATTGTTCTTGGTGGGTTTTGGTAAGTGCTCCACGCAATAGAGAAAAGGACGCATTTTTTATTGTAGCTTAGGTTAAGTTCTTTGCATGGATATCTGAAACCTGAATCAATTTAATCTTAAAATGGAGGTACAGAAGCCTGAAGGCACACACTCAGCAATTCAGGAACAGCTTCTTCCCCTCTGCCATCCGATTCTTAAATGGACATTAAACCCTTGGACACTGCCTCACTTTTTTAATATATATTTCTGTTTTTTGCACGATTTTTAACCTATTCAATATACGTGTACTGTAATGGATTTATTTATTATTATTTTATTTTGTTTTTTTCTTCTATACTATGTATTACATTGAACCACTTCTGCTAAGTTAACAAATTTCATGTCACATGCCAGTGATGATAAACCTGATTCTGCGTCTTGATCGTAAGAACTGCATTAACAGAGCAGGCACAAAATGTATGATAATATGTCAGATGACGCCTGATGGTGCATGTCAGATTTTGACTAGGTACTCGAGTGTAGTAGATGGAGACATAGTGCTTATGATTAAACCACTTGCCTTTCCCCAGAAGGAGAGATGGCCACTTCTAAAATCTCCTTGCCTTGTTTTTAAGATCTTTTGTGTCTAATTGCGTTTCTGTAAAGATGCAGCGTAAAGTGTTACCCACAGTACGGAATGGAGTCATCTCTTTGGGGGCAATAGCTCTGTATTTAGATTAACAGTACCGCACGAAACATCGACATGTCAGTGGCGCTGCCTTGAATATTATTGAAACTTGCCTTTTTAAAAGTTTTTTTTCAACATGCATCTGAAAAGGAAGTAATTCACTCACTGTCGTAATACTAATTTTCACATGAAACTTAACGAGTTGCAGGTAAGGTTAATGTCTAGCTGCGATTGTGCTGGCATAGCTGCTTCAAGAGTGATAATCACAGATTAAAATTGTTTTTATTTTTATACTTAAAAATAATTGCTTGTAAAATCCTGGTTGCTTGAACACATGAAAACTTGTTCAGTACTTTCTATTAAATGGTCGACTTAGTAATGATTTCTGCATTTATGAATTTCTGAACCAGATCATTTAAACATGCTTATGGGTCCTGAAAAAGAATTTTCAACACTTATTTAAAAATTTGACTTACTCTCTGAATTTCATGTGGTGCTTATTTATAAATACCATACAGCCAGTTTTAAAGGAGATTCTTTCCTTCTGATGTGCTCATTATTTGATTTGCCGTATTAAAAATAAACTTTTAAAGTCAGGAGTTGTGCTTAGATTTATTGGGCAGCTTATGAATAATGTTAGCGCAATCAATACTCTGCCTTCTTAATCTATAAAGAAGAATCATAAAGAACTAATTACATAATTTAAATAGAGTTATACATCTGTTGTTGGACAGATGGCATCAAATCAAATGATAAAATGCATATCATAATGAATATGCATTGCTGTCTATTCACTATTGTAATGTTATAAAATTAGGGACACTCAGCTGATTACATTTATGAATGTTTTGCAGTACAGATGTTTTTGCAACGGTTTAAATCAGAGGAAAAGCTGAAGTAGGCATTGTAGACAGTAAAGCATTGAGCTTCATATTTAAATTAATATCTTTATGTAAAATTGATCTTGCTCATTGAGTCAGAAGCACAATATCAACACTTATCCTGGAGTTCTATTGTTTATTTAAATGCAGTGTCACAGAGGCAAGAATAAAGCTTGTGTCCCTGACCTCTTAAGTTATCCCAGTACACGCTTGGCTGGGTCCCCATCTTTCACCTTCCATGAAATTAAATTCGCCTGTTATGTGCATCCTGCCAATCCCATTTGCTGAAGTCACTATGCCCAGCAGTCTAGCCTCTCATAAAATTGTACAGCCTAGCAATAGGCCCTTCTGCACTCCTCATCCATATCAACCCTGAAGACAATCTAATCCTCATCCCATTTTCCTGCAATAGGCCTGTATCCCTCTTATAAAACTACCTGTCCAAATGCCTTTTAAACATGGTAGCTGTATCTACCTGTATCATTTCCTTTTGCAGCTTCTTCCATATAACCACAACCCTCTGTGCAAAAGACTTACCTCAGATTACCTTTAAATCTATCCCCTCTACATCTAGAAAAAAACTGACCAGCTACCCTATCGGTGTCCCTCATAATTGTATAAATGCTTTATAAGATCACACCTCAGCCTTCTACATTTCGGTGAGAATAAACCAGCCTATCCAATCTCTCCATTTAAGTAAAGCCCTCCATTCCAGGCAACCTCTTGGTGAATTTCTTCCATAATGTTTCTAACGCCACCACATCCTTCCTGTAGCATGGTGACACGAACTGGTAGCAATGTACTGAGTGTGGTTTAGCCAGTGTTCTGTACGGCTACAACATGGCAGCTCAATTCTTATAGTCAGTGCCTTGACCCATGAAAGCAAGCATGCAGGATGGCACCTTTGCCATCTTGAGGGACCTATGAACGTGTGCCCCAAGGTCCCTTTGTAGATCAATACTCTTGCGGTCCCTGCAGTTTATTGTATATGTTCTGTTAGTATATGATATTGCAGAATGCCTTATCTTTCTCTTGTCTAGATTAAATTCCATCTTCCACTGCCCCACCCAGCTTCCCAACTGATCTGTGAATCCCTGTTGCTGTTCACAACCGGTTTTGCTGTCTATTACTCCACCACTTTTTGTGTTGTCAGCAAACTTGCCAAACGTCCATACTTGTTCTCATACAAATTGTTTATATAATACGACTAACAGCAATGGTCTCAGCATTGATCCCAGCTGTACACTACTGGTTTTAATTGTTGTCATCCTCACATTTAAGTACATTTAATAACCTTTTCCCTCTTTATTTCTATAATCTCTCTCATCTGACATTCTTTTGATGAATCTCTCAATTGGCAACCACATGTTTGATTTACGGGACTTCCTGATTCAAATTTCATCAACTGTCGTCCTTTTAAAATACTTAAAGCTTGGTGCTCATCAACAAGATTAGTTACCAGCTTTTGTATCTAATACTTTGGCTTGGTGGGAATATTTCTCATTGATACTGCCATGAGGGGCATTGGGAAGTTTAACCATCTTGGTAGCATATTGCCTCAGTCACTGGTCAGAGCAAAGTGTAGTTATTCCCAAAATTTGAGCAAATACTTATCCCTCAGTCAACAAGTTGTGGACAGACTTACCTGATCATATTGCTGTTATGGGATCTTACTGTGCATAAATTGGCTTCTGTAAGGAGCATTGAGCCAACTTGAGGCTGGGAAAAGTTCTAAGTCAATGCAAATCCCTTTTCCTTTTTAATTTTCCAATCATAGCTAAGGGTATTGTGCAGAAGAGTTTACTAGCTTAGAATAAATGACCATTAATGCAAAATACTGTATAAGGTGTGGGTGACTCCAGAGGTTGTGAGACCTAAAGATGCTTAATCCTACTTTAAATTCCAAATGCCGTAATGAGTATGGCATGTAAGAGATGTCATTTCTATGAAGTGTTAGGTCTAACAGCTTTCTCGTGAATGTAAAGGATCCTATGCAATATTTTGATGAAGCATATGGCATATTTATTCCTGGAAGGCACAACAGAAATTGGTGGTGATGTTCAATCAAAATATATTGTCTGGTCACCATTTCATTGCTGTTTGTGGGAGTTAGGCTTCCGCAATACCACTACTATAGTAACAGAGGCACTTTGAAAGTCAAGTACTGCAAAGTACTTTGAGATAACTGAATATATGACTTATTATGTTGTTCATTCTTTTTTTTATTGTCCTTGCTCTTTTTATTCTTTGTCTCATTCTCTCTTTGCTGCACTTCCAGCACTGCTAATTATGGGAATAACTGCAGCCTTTATTTCACTAATAGTCCAGCAGATTGCTGGCCACAGTTGTATCAACATCCAAAGGTTTGTACATTACTTACAGCTGAATACATAGAACAAAGGCTGCAGTGCTCGCAAATCCTTAAATTAACTTAAGCACATGTGTACATTTTACTGATAATGGAAAAATCCTGTTTTAATATTGGGGACTCTTTCATACTCGGCTAAACCATTTGCAAGGTTTCTATGTGTCAGTAACTTCATTTTCTGCAGGTTACTTGCAGGGTTGATCTAAATGATACTATTTATGAAGTAATGATGAGCCAAGATATCTAAAATTCATCTGATTAGATGGCAGGACAAGGTCAGATGGGCAAGGGGTTTGGGTATGAGGTTTATATTTCTGCATTTAAAAAAAAGATGCCAAATCAGTCCATTGGCATAATGACACTTAAGCCTTTTATGGATCATTTTTTGCTTGATATTCTTTCACTTTCCACCTATAAAGGATTCTCTAATGAGAGCTCCAATTTGCATTCCTAAGCATTATTTCAGGAACTAATTTAATAATTATCTCTCAAAACACATGTTGTATTATTCTATAATTACACTTACAATTTAGAATTAGTCAATATAGTAACATATTCCACCAGCAAAATATTTCTCCTTCTGCTGTGCTGATTTCAGCCTTCCAGAGAGCCCAATAGTCCTTTATCTTTATTCTGAAGGTAGATACTCTGGTAATTTCCTATGAGTAACTCCCCGATGAAAACATTTGACTAATCAATCTTTGCCTTCTAACTTCAACCCTGCAGTGCATATATTCTGTATTTTACCATAGTACTTCAAACTGTTAACACCTTATACAGTTCTGTCTGAATTGTAGCATGAAATAGGATCTAGTGCAGGGGTCCCCAACCCTTTTTGCACTGCGGACCGGTTTAATATTGACAATATTCTTGAGGACCAGCAGACCCCGGGGGGCGGGGGGGTAGGATTGCTAACGGACAAGAGCAGCAGTCATTTCCGTTGTGTTTACCCGGAGAATGACTACCATGACCATGAAGCCGTGCGCGGGCACCAGTGCGCATGCGTGTACGTGCCGATTTTTTTTCTACAAATCGTTTTTGGCGATTCTGTTCGGGGGGGTGTTAATCGCGACTGGAATACAGGTGATAAATGGCTAATACACTCAATTTGGTTTCTAAAAGGGTTTATCTGACGAATTTAATATTAAACACCCAGCGCATATTTTCCTCGCATGAATATAGTGATAAGTCAATTATCAGGGGAGGACGGGAGCTTGAAGTAAATGTTGAACGAACTTACAGTAAAAGTGGTAGAGGCAGGTTCGATATTAACATTGAAAGAAAAATTGGATAGGTATATGGACAGGAAAGGAATGGAGGGTTATGGGCTGAGTGCAGGTCAGTGGGTCTAGGTGAGAGTAGCGTTCGGCACGGACTAGAAGGGCAGAGATGGCCTGTTTCCGTGCTGTAATTATTATATGGTTATATAAGTCAATAGCATCTTAACATTTTAAGTAACGTTTGGATATTAAACACACAGCACGTATTTTCCTCGTATAAACATATAAAATCATTGCAACACACCAATATCGCTGAATCAGTGGGAGACCTGGGCTCGTTTCCTGCAACAAGACGGTCCCATCGAGGGGTGATGGGGGACAGCGATACTCGAAGGGGGTTCCTTATGTCCAGTCTATTCTGCGATTTAGTTTTTGTTGCACTCATTGCAGAAAACCTCGCTTCATAGCAATATGATGTTGGAAGTGGAAGCAACGTTTTCAGTGCTTTCGTGGCTATCTCAGGATATTTAGCCTTGACTTTGATCCGGAATGCCGGCAGAGATGTTATGTCAAACATACTTTTCAGCCCGCCGTCATTTGCAAGCTCGAGGAGTTGATCTCCTTCCCGCACTGACATGGATGACGTACGGGTAATGACCTCGCGTGTGTTCAAGCTCAACAGTGGGCATGACAGGGAATGAGGAAAGGTTTCCTCGTGGCCCGATACTGGTCCGCGGCCCAGTGGTTGGGGACTGCTGATCTAGTGCTTTCCCGGCATATATGATGAATAAACTCTTCTTGGGCTTCTGTCCGAGTAGCGGTATCGATCATAACTGATGTTTCGATGACAAACTCTGCCATCTTCTTCCGGGATGATGCCTGGGCATGTCTGCTCCAATGATATTTATACCCTTGTAGTCTGTCTCTCCTGATTGGTTAGTCCTCATCCAATCAGGTTTCTGCTCTCCCACCTTGTTTACAATTGAATTGCAGTTCTTACTTAGAGAGAGACCTTGGGTGGGAGAGCTTCCCCATTCTGATATCTTCACCTATCACCTCCGAGCTTCTCACTTCATCTAACCACACCCACTTATGCACTTTCTCCCTCAGCTGTCTTCACGTATCACCTGTCAGTCTGTACCCCTTCCCCTCCGCGCACAATTATATTCTGGCTTTTTTTCCGCCTCCTTTCTAATCCTGATGAAGGGCCTCAGTTCAGAATGTTGACTGTTGCTTTTCCTCCGTAGATGCTGCCTTCCCTGTTGAGTTTCTCCAGCATTTTGTGTGTTGCACTGAATTCCCAGCATTTCCAGAATCTTTTGTGTTTAGATTCATTATACTTATTCAAGCAATTTTGCTAAAATAATCTCTCCAAATAACTGTCATTGAAAATAACTTTATTTTTTGCAAAACTAAAAATGAGAATATTTTAATTGCAAAATAATTCCCACACTAGATTTGATGTTCAATCATGCAATTTTTACTTGTATTTAATTGCTGAGATGTTGAACCTATACTCCAATTTGATTTCCTGTATACATATAGTGAGATTACCAATCAAGAAAAAATACATTATCTTGGGATTGCTGCTGATTTATATTTGCTACTTTGCAGCTGCTCTTATTTCAGATTTCATCACTTTGACTTTAAGGTGGTTGGAAAGGGCAGTGCTCAGTGTTGCTGCTGTAAGATAATTCCTAAATCAATGTACCAAATTACATCCAAACAAACAATAATGAGCAGACCTTCCCAACCTCCAAAACTGAGGCAAATCAAATGCATTTTCTTCCGAGCAGTACCAAGCCTCTGTTTGTGAGTGGAGTGTGTTTATTTATATAACACAATTAAATTGATGTCAAAGATAAATGTACTGTGCTAAGGCATAAGGCAATGTTTTTGCGTATGTAAACACCTAAATAGGTCATTCAACCAGACCAAACCTTTTACCGCGGTTATCTAATCCTGTTCACTTCTTCGTGATATTTATAGGCATTTAAGGCTAAATTAGGTATGCGACTTGTTTCAGAAAGGTGTTTGCACTCTTTAATCAACTTTCTGCTAAATTGCTCACTTAAATTAATTTGTGACTATGCTACTTTTATGACTTGTACACTGGTAGCAAAATGCAAAGATAAATATCCTGAGAGGTTGGAGTTTTGAAAGGGATTTGATGGAAACGTAATTTTTACACAGTTGATATCTGGAAGTCGTTATCAGAGGACATGGTGAAATCAGATACAGTAACTACTGTTGAGAGGTGTTTAGGCTTGCACGTATAAGCAAGGCATAGAAATAGAGTCAGAACACTACACCTCAGAAACAGGCCCTTCAGCCCACCTAGTCCATGACAAACCATTAACCTGCCTAGTCACATTGATGTGCTCCCAGACCATAGCCTTCCATTCCCTTCCCATCCATGTACCTATCCAAGTTACTCTTAAATGTTGAAATCAACCCCGCATCCACCACAGCTGCTTGGAAGCTCGTTCCACACTCTCATAGCCCTCTTAGGTGAAGAAGTTGCCCCTCGTGTTCCCCTTAAGTATTTCACCTTTGACCTCTAGTTGTAGTCTCACCCAACCTCAGTGCTTGTATTCACCTTCTCTTTACCTTCCATAATTTTGTATACCTCTAAATCTCCTCTCAATCTTAAATAGTTCCATTTAATATTAGAGAATATATACAATATACAACCTGAAATTCTTGCTTCTCACAAACATCCGCAAAAACAGAAGAGTACCCCAAAGAATGAGTGACAGTAAAAATGTTAGAACCCCACAGCTGCCTACTTCCCCCTCCCTTGCACAAGCAGCAGCAAAACATCAGCCTTCCACCTCCCCTACTTTTTCTCTCTCTCTCTCTCTCTCTCTCTTGCTCTCTTTCATAAAAGGGCAGAGAGGTATCACTCAGAGTATGGAGACAAAAGCAGAACAACTTGCTGATTTAAGATGTTAAAGTCTGCTGTGCTGTTTTTTTCAAGTTCTCTGACTCCGGAATCGGCAGCAAACTCTCCCCCACCTATGAGAGAGAGAGCAGTTTGCCAAGCACAGAGACCTCTGACAGCTGATCTGCAGTTCCCAAGATTCTGTTTTCTCCCGTGACACCTCAGTCAGCAGCACTAGCATAGGGTCAGCTCGTCCACAGTGCTGTGAACCCTTGGTACTCTGAAGGTGGCTTGTCTTCTCGGCCACGTCCTTGTGATATCGAAAAATGGCTAGTGGGTGAGCCCTGGAGTGGGTCCCATTGCCATAAAGAACCAAAATTTGAATGTAGCTGCATGTCAAGGGCACTGACAGAATCCCATCCACCTTGAAAAGAAAAAAGAGAGATATTAAAAGTAGAAATTAAGCTGTTTCCACAGATGAGCTCAAAGAATCCACTTTCTAGTGCCATCGTAGCTCTGATCTTCTACGTTCTAGGGAATGAAGTCTGAACCTGTTCAATCTTTCCCTATAACTCAGGTCCTCAAGTCCCAGCAGCATCCTTAAACATTTCTTCTCTACTCTTTCAATCTTATTTATATCTTTCCTGTAGGTAGGTGACCAAAACTGCAGACAATGCTCCACAGTAAGTCTCACCAACATCTTTTACAATTTCAGCATAATAACCCAATTCCTGTACGCAGTAGTTTGATTTGTGAAGACCAGTGTGCCACAGGCTTTATTTACGACCCTATCCACCTGTGACGCCACTTTCAAGGAATTAGGGATCTGTATTCCCAGATCCCTCAGTGCCCTACTGCTGACTGTGTAAAACCTACCATGGTTGTCCTCCCAGAGTGCAGCACCTCACTTTTCTGCGTTAAATTCTATCTGCCATTTTTCAGCCCATTTTTCCAGCTGGTCCAGACCCCAATGCAAGCTCTGATAGTCTTCCTGGCTGTACAATATATTCCCAGTCTTTGTGTCATTTGCAAATTTGCTGATCCAGTTAACACCATTATCATTCAGATCATTGATATAAATGACAAACAACAACAGACCCAACACCGATCCCTGCAGCACCCTACTAGTCCTCCAGTCAGAGAGGCAAAGCCAATGTCTAGTCCAATATACTACCTCATCTTGAAAGCCAAGCGACTGAACCTTTAGAAAGACCTTTGGCAAAGTCCCACACAGGAGGTTGGTCAAGAAGTCGAAGTAGACAACGTCAACTTCTCTTCATCAACTTTCCTAGTAACATCCTCGAAAAACTTTATAAGATTGTTTAAACACAACCTACCACGCACAAAGCCATGTTGACTATCCCTAATCAATCCCTGTCTTTCCAAATACTTATATATCCGATCCCTTAGAATACCTTCCAATAGTTTCACCACTACTGATGTTAGGCTCACGAGGCTATAATTTCCTGGCTTATTCTTAGATCCTTTCTTAAACAATGGAACAACATTAACTGTCCTCTAATCCTCCGGCACCTCATCCGTGGCTAAGGATACTTTATATATATATATATATATATATATATATCTACTACAGCCCCTCCAATTTCTGCACTAGCCTCCCACAGGGTCCAAGGGAACACCTCGCCTCACTTCTGTAGACTCTGTGTCCATCTTCTGAGTAAATACAGATGCAAAAAAATCCGTTTATGATCTCCCACATCTCTTTCAACTCCATGCCTGGATTATCACTCTGTTCTTCCAGAGGTCCAATTTTGTCCCTTGCTCTCCTGCTGTTAATATATCTGTAGGATCCCTTAGGATTATCCTTCACCTTGTCTGCTACAGCAACCTCATGCCTTCCTTTAGCCCTCCTGATTTATTTCTTTAGTGTTCTCTTGCACTTCTTGTCATCCTCAAGTACTTCATTTGTTCATGCCTGCCTATACCTGCTGGGCACCTCCTTTTTCTTAACTGTTCTTGAACCTGGTGGTGCAGGTCCTGAGGCATCTGCAGCGAGGGAAGAGCATGGCCTGGGTGGTGAGGATCTTTGATAATGGATGCTGCTTTTCTACAGCCATGTTTTAGGTAGATGTGCTTAATGGTTGGGAGGCCTTTACCCATGATGTACTGGGCCGAATCCACTACCTTTTGTAGGATTTTCTGCTCAAATACATTGGTGTTCCCATACCAGGCTGTATTGCAACCAGTCAGCACACTTAACACCACACATATA
This sequence comes from Mobula birostris, assembly GCF_030028105.1. Classification (NCBI taxonomy): domain Eukaryota; kingdom Metazoa; phylum Chordata; class Chondrichthyes; order Myliobatiformes; family Myliobatidae; genus Mobula; species Mobula birostris. Next base: position 42,801,225 of record NC_092388.1, on the reverse strand, counting down.
TCAAAGTTTTCTAAGGTTTCCAATAACATATCGAACCTCCACAGACTCCTGAGGAAGTAGAGGCACTGCTGTGCTTTCTTTGCAATAATATTTATATAATGGGTCCAGAACAGGTTCTCTGAGATAGTGACACTGAGAAATTTAAAGTTACTGACCCTCTCCACCTTTGATCCTCTGCTGATTACTGGCTTTTGGACCTCTGAAGTCTACAATCAATTCTTTGGTCTTACTGACATTGAGTGAGAGGTGGTTGTTATTACATCACTCAGCCAAGTTTTCAATCTCCTTCCTGTATGCTGATTTGTCACCCCCTTTGATATAGCCCAACAACAGTGGAGCTATCAGCAAACTTGGATATGGTGTTGGAGCTGTACTTAGCCACACAGTCACAGGCAAGTAGAGCAAGGGGCTAAGTACACATCCCTGCAGTGCTCTTGTGCTGATAGAGATTGTGGAGGAGATGTTTTTACCAATTTAAACTGACTAGGGTCAACAAGTGAGGAAATCCAGGATTCAATTGCACAAGGGGGTATTGAGGCCCAGGTCTTGGAGTTTTCTGATTAGTTTTGAGGGGATGATGGTGTTAAATGCTGAGCTGTAGTCGATAAAGAGCATCCTGATGTATGTACCTTTACTGTCCAGATGTTCCAGGGTTGTGTGAAGTACCAACGAGATAGCATCTGCTGTAGACCTGTTGCTTTGATCGGCGAATTGGAGAGGATCTAAGTTACTATTCAGACAGGAGCTGATCTGCTTCAACACCAGCCTCTCAAAACACTTCATCACTGTGGACATAAGTGCCATTGGCGACAGTCATTTAGACAGGTTACCATGCTCTTCTTGGGCACCGGTATGAGTGAAGCCTGCTTGAAGCAGGTGGATACCACACACTGCTGGAGTGAGAGGTTGAAGATATCTGTGAATACACCAACCGGTTAGTTGACTCAGATCTTCAGTACTCAGCCCAGACTGGATGCTTTCCTTGGATTCACTCTCTTGAAGGTGGCCCACACATCAAATTCAGGTAGTGAAACTGAAGGATCATTAGGAGACTTGGGGGGTGTGAAATGGTTCCTCCATGTTCTGATGATCAAAGCAAGCATAGAAGGCATTGGACTGATCTGAAAACGAAACTGTGCTGTCTCCTGTGGCGCAAGATTTAAATTTGTAGGAGGTTATGGCGTTCCAACCTTGCCACAGCTGTTGAGCATTCCTCATTGATCCCAGCCTAGTCTAGTCTGGAATCTCCATTTCGACCGAGAGATGGCTTTTTGGAGATCATACCTGCATCTCTTGTAGCATCCTTATCTCCAGGCTTGAATGCCCCTGATCTGGTTCTCAGTAGGTTCCAGATTTCATTGTCCATCCAGGATCTTTGATTGGGAAAAACCCTGAACGATTTTGTGGGGACACACTCATCCAGAGCTGTATTGATACAGTCTGTAATGACCCTGGTGTAGGCATTCAGGTCTTCAGATGAGTTCTTGAACACGGCCCAGTCCATTGACTCAAGGCAATCCTGTAACAGTTCCTCAGCCTCCCATGACCACCTCTTAGTTGTCGTGATCTCTGGAGCCTTGCTCTTTGGGCTCTGTCTGTATGCAGGTAGTACGAGTACAGCCAAATGATCTGACTTGCCAACGTGCGTTCTTGGGAAGGAACGATAGGCATTCCTCATCGTAGTGTCGCAGCGGTCTAGGGTGTTGGGACCTCTGGTGCAATAGGTTATGTTCTGGTGATAATCGGGCTTGGTTTTCTTCAAACAGGCCTGGTTAAAGTTGTCCACTGTAATTTGAAATGCATTGGGATGGGCCGCTTCTTGTTTGGCGTTGTGTAGTTTCCGGATGCTTGCTTATAATCGGCTGTTGGCGGTATGTAAACTGCAGTGAGGATCACAGATGAGGACTTCTGAGGCAAGTAGAACAGTCTACACTCAATCATTAGTTGTTCAAGAAGTTGGCATAACCCCAACATCTGTCCACCAACAAGAATTGACTAAAAAGCATATGCTGCCGGCTTTTTTCTTACCAGAATTTGATGTTTGATCCATTCTGAAAATCGTAAAACCTTCTGCACAAGATGCATTGAGGCCAAGGTCTTGAAGCTTCTTGATTATTTTTTAGGGGATGATGATGATATTGAATACCAAGCTGCAGTTGATAGAGACCAACCTGATGTAGGCATCTTTGCTGTCCAGGTGTTCCAGGGTTGAGTGAAGAGCCAACGAGATGGCATCTGCTGTGGACTTGTTGCTCTGGTAGGCAAATTGGAGTGGGTCCAAGTCACTTCTCAGGCAGAAGTGTTTCATCGCCAACACTTCATCACTGTGGATGCAACTGCTACTGGATGATAGTCATTGAGGCAGGGTACCACGTTCTTCTTAGACTCCAGTACAAATGATGGCTGCTGGAAGCAAGTGGGTATCTCAGACTGCCAAAGTGTGAGTTTAAAGATTTCAGCAAACACTCCAGCCAATTGATCAGCACAGGTGTTTAGTACTTGGCAGATACCCCGTCTGGGCCGGATGTTTTATGTAGGTTCACCGTCCTGAAGGCTGATTGCACATCGGCCTCAGAGACTGAAATCACAGGATGATCGGGGGCTGTGGCAGTTGGTGAATGTTCCTCCATGTTTTGACAGTCGAAGCGTAGAAGGTATTAAGTTCATCTGGTTGCGAAGCCCCATTGTCGCCTCTTGTCACTTGACTTAACTTTATAACAGCTGAGAGCATCCGAGCCCTGCCACAACTGTTGAGCAACCTTGGTTGATTCAAGTTTAGTCTGGAATTGCCACTTTGCTCATGAGATGGCTTTCTGGCGATCGTACTGGACCTCTTGTCACTTTCTTGGTCGCCAGACTTGAATGCCTGTGATTTGGCCCTCAGCAGATTGTGAATCTCATGATTCATTTGGGGCTTCTGGTTGGGGAAACTCAGACTGATTTTGTTGGGGGGGACACTTGTCTGCAACTGTTTTAATAAAGTCCATGACAATCATGGTATATTCCTTCAGGTTCACAGATGAGGTCCTTGAACAATGCACAATCCACCAACTCAAAGCAATCCTGTAGCTGCTCCAGCCTCTCACAATGACTTCTTCATTGTCCTCATCTCGGGGGCCTTGCTCTTTAGCCTCTGCCTGTATGCAGGTAGAAAGATAGCCAAGTGATCAGATTTACCAACGTACGGTCTGGGCATGGAACGATAGGTATTCCTCATCTTAGTATAACAGTGGTCTGGTTATATGCTGATGGTAATTGAACAGGTCTTTTTTTTTCAAACAAGCCTGTTCGAAGTCCCCGACTATGATTTGAACTGCGTTGGGGTGGATTGTTTGGAGACTGCATCATGCAGTATCTGAAGTGCTTCATTATAGCCGACCACTGGTGGTGTGTAAACTGCGGTCAGGATCACGGAGGAGAACTCTCTAGGTAGATAGAATGGACGGCATAAAACTGTTAGGTCTTCTAGGTTGAGGGAACACAAATCTGACAAAATCACTACATTGAATCACCACTGAGAATTCATCACAAAATACATTCCTCCACCTTTTGCCTTTTCAGAATCAGCAATTCAGTTCATCCTGTGTATCAAGAAACCTTCGGGTCTGATGGACGTATCTGACATGCTGGGAGTAAGCCATGTCTTGATGCAACATAGAGCAGAACAGTCTTTTTTCTCCTCCAATATAGGTAGGATTTAATGAGTATTTCAATTAGAGGCACTGACATAATGTAATAGTTCAACTTTTTTTGCGGAAGGGGACATTGCTGAGGTTTTTTATTCAACAGACCTGTCCTTACTGGAGATCCCCAGTGTAGATTGCAATTTTTTTCAGCCACTCATTTGTTGTAAACAATGAAATATTAATAGGTCTTCTCACCATTGGTAAGAAAGCTTTCAGGCTATAAATACTGAAAGCTGAAATTACTGCATTGCAGCATTCCTGATACAGTACATCAAGCACTGGTCATGCAGAGAATTCCTGTGATTGATAACAGTCTCCATAGGTTGTCCTTTAATGTGACCCATAGATCCAGGAAAAATATAATTTTAATTCCATCTCTTACTTTGGACAATTTTGATTGTTCGTTGGTTCCTGAAATGCAGCTGCTGATTACAAGTATCTGCTGTTCAGCTGTTGTTCCTTCCAAACGATCTTTGCCAGGGTTTGTTTAATTAAGTGCATAATTAGGCCTACCCTTAGAAAGATTGTTACCCATCCCTTTCCCAATCCTTTCTTATTCGCCTGAAACAAAGATGTTGATGGAGCACCATGGCCAAGATAAACAGCTGTTAGACTTAACTTTTTTTGGAGATGCAGCACAAATATGCCGTTCAGGCCTAAACAGCCGTACTGCCCAGCAATCCATCTATTTAACCGCAGCCTAATCATGGGACAATTTACAATGACTAATTAACCTACTAACTGGTGCATCTTTGGAATGTGGGAGGAAACTGGAGCACCTGGAGGAAACCCACATGCTCTCAGAAATGACATACAAAGTTCTTGCAGACAGTGTTGTCGTTGAACTCGGAACTCCGACACCCCAAACTGTAATAGCATTGCGCTAACTGCTACACTACAGTGGTGCATTAGTCTTGTATTTTTAAGAAAACATACAAATTGATTTTTCTTTCTGTTTCCAAAATATCCCAATGATGCACTTTAAATGGTTTTGAGTATTTAACACAAGTTAAATTCAAGTTACTATCAAGCAAACTGAAGGCTACGAGTGCCTAGAGGGAGGGAAAGCAACTCGATTAGTCGATGTAGGTTATTGCATGTGAGTCTCGTACCTGGCTGTCAAAGCCAATTTGGATTTTTCCAGTTAACAGTTCTCTATTTAATACAAACAGATTTGTGTGTCATTGAGAAACTGCCAAAGGAAAAATGCCAATGAAAAAGAAATCGGCACTTGGGGCCATATAACCTCTACTTATTTCATTGGTTATCAGTATATAAGGCCAGGCTGATATAGAGTTGCTCAGCAGCTCTCTTGACTGAGAAGTCTTACCTGATGAGCTGTTTCTTCTGCAGGTTATTATCCAATCCTTGTGATTAAAATTTAGATCTCCACACCCAGTTACAGTACAAGTGACAGCCAATTAACGGGAAAGGGGTGGACGAGAAACAGTTCATATTAAAGTACAGAAGGGACAAGCAGGGAGGCCATTGTTGGGAGTAGGCCAGCAGTGACAGCAACATCAATAGACAATAGGTGGAGGAGTAGGCCATTCAGCCCATCGAGCCAGCACCACCATTCACTGTGATGATGGCTGATCATCCACTATCAGTACCCTTTTCCTGCCTTCTCCCCATATCCCTTGACTCTTCTATCTTTAAGAGCTCTATCTAACTCTTTTTTGAAAGAATCCAGAGAATTGGCCTCCACTGCCTTCTGAGGCAGAGCATTCCACAGAACCACAACCCTCTGTGTGAAAAAGTTTTTCCTCAACTCCATTCTAAATTGTCTACCCCTTATTCTTAAACTGTGGCCTCTGGTTCTGGACTCAGGCTTTGACTCAAGAGGCTTCAACAAGAAAGAGTCTTGAGGCCAAAGGAACAGGTTAGAAGTGTTAGTTTTTTGTTTCGTTATTGTTGATTTGGTGTTGGTTGCCTGTTGTATAGTGCAGGCGGGATGGCAGATACGGCAGTGGAATGCTCCTCCTGTAGGATGTGGGAATTCATGGAACCTGATGGTCTCCCTGATGACTACGCCTGCGGGAAGTGCGGCCAACTCCAGCTCATGAAAGACTCCGTTAAGGCGCTGAGTTGGAGTTGAATGAAGTTAGGATCATCCAGGAGGCAGAGCAATTGATATATATGACATTTGAGCAAGTGGTTACACAGAGTGCAGAATTTGGGGTGCAGATGAGTGAGCACATGTAGCTATTCCCCTCAGGAACAGGTAAACTCCTTTGGATACTGCTGAGGAGGACCTGGGCAAGACAGAAGCAATCAGAGCAAGAGTACTTTGGTCAGCTCTGAGCCTCAGAAGGGTAGGGTGAAGTCAGATGGAGCAATAGTCATAGGGGACTCTATAGTTAAAGGGACAGATAGGAGATTCAGCAGCAGCAAAAGTGATACCAGGATAGTGTGTGCCTCCCGGGTGCTGGGGTCCAGTATGTCTCTGAGCGGTTGCAGAATATTCTTTATGGGGAGGGTGAGCAACTGGAGATTGTGGTACATATTGGTACGAGTAACGTGGGCAGGAGAGGGGTCGAGGTCCTGCACAGTAAGTTTGGAGAGTTAGGAAGGAGGCTGAAGAGCAGGACCTCCAATGTGGTAATCTCGGATTTCTCCCAGTGCCACGAGCTTGGGAAGGTCAGAACAGAAAAGTAGCACAGATGAATGAGTGGTTGAGGAGATGGTGCAGGGGGCAGGGTTTCAAGTTCTTGGATTATTAGAACCTTTTCTGGGCAAGGGGTGACCTGTACAAGTGGGACAGGTTGCACTTGAACTAGAGAGGAAACAATATCCTGGGAAGGAGGTTTGCTAATGCTATTGGGGAGGGTTTAAACTATATTTGCAAGGGGTGGGAACCGAAGTGAAGAGGCAGAAGACAGGGCGGTTGGTGCACAAGTAGAGACAGCTTGCTAGGGGTTTGTAAAGAAGGATAAGCAGATGATAGAGCAAAGAAGCACTCAGCCAGATGGTTTGAGATGTGTCTATTTTAATGCAAGGAGTATCACAAACAAGGCAGATGAATTTGGAGCATGAATCAATACGTGGAACTGTGATACTGTGGCCATTACAGAGACTTGGATGTCTCAGGTGCAGGAATGGCTGTTGAGTGTGTTGGGCTTTAGATGTTTAGAGGTGGAGGAGTGACATTACTAACCAGAGATAGTATCACAGCTGCAGAGAAGGAGGAAGTCATGGGGGGATTGTCTACTGAGTCATTGTGGGTGGAAGTCAGAAACAGGAAGGGGCAATAACTCTACTGGGTATTTCTATAGACCTCCCAAGAGAAACAGAGACATCAAGAAGCAGATAGTGGGGCAGATTCTGGAATGGTGCAATAGTAATAAGGTTGTTGTGATAGGTGATTTTAAATTTCCTAATATTGACTGGCATCTCCTTCAAGCAAGGTGATTAGATGGGGTGGAGTATGTTAGGTGTGTTCAGGAAGGTTTTCTGACACAATATGTAGATAAGCCAACTGGAGGAGAGGCTGTACTTGATCTGGTATTGGGAAATGAACCTGGTCAGGTGTTAGATCTTTCAGTGGAAGAGCATTTTGGAGGTAGTAGTCACGACTATCTAGCATAGTGCAGGAGCAGATAATTTGGGAAAACATTTAATTGGGGTAGGGGGAAGTATGATGCTATTAGGCAGGAACTTGGGAACATAAATTGGGAGCAGATGTTCTCAGGGAAATGCACGACAGAAATGTGGCAAATGTTGAGGGAACATTTACATGGCATTCTGCATGGGTATATTCCATTGAGGCAGAGAAAGGATGGTAGGGTAAAAGAACCATGGTGTACAAAGGATGTAGAAAATATAGTTAAGAAGAAAAGAAAAGCTTACAAAAGGTTCAAGAAAGGCCCTCTGGTGCGGTCAGAACAATCTGGAGCTAAATACGCTCAAGACTGTGGAGATGACAGTGGACTTCAGGAGGAGCCCCCCAATACTCCCCCCATGCACTATACTCAACAGTATTGTGTCTTATTTCTGGGTGTTACAATCTCCCAGGACCTGAAGTGGACACCCAACGCGGACACTGTTATAAAAAAGGCTCAGCAGAAGTTGTATTTCCTACGTCAACTCAGGAAGTACAACCTGCCTCAGGAGTTGCTGATTCAATTCTATTCAGGAATAATCCAGTCTGTTGTCTGTTCATCCATCACTGTCTGGTTTGGATCAGCTACCAAACAAGACAAGAATAGACTCCAAAGAACCGTCCGGGCTGCAGAAAGGATTATTGGTGTGAAGCTGCCCTCGATCCAGGACTTATATGCATTTAGAGTCAGGAAGCGAGCAAGCTGCGTCATTGTAGACCCATCACACCCTGGACATCACCTGTTCCAACTCCTTCCTTCTGGTAGATGCTTTAAATCACTGTATGCCAGGACAAATAGGTACAAGAACAGCTTCTTTCCATATGCCATCAGTCTTATGAACACTTGAATTTTAGTCTATTATAAACCAAGTCCACCTGTACATACACAGGTATACCTCATTGTATATAGTTCACAATTATTTGCACAATTGTTTTGTTTGCTTTTTGATTCTGTACAGCAAGAGCTCAGGGAAACCGGCATTAAATTCCCTGTATGTGTCCACATACTTGGCGATAATAAAGGATTCTGATTCTGATTCTGAAGAAACTAGGTGCTGTTAGAGCTCTAGAAAATCGCAATGGTACCAGGAAGGAGTTTAGAATGAAATTCGGAGTGCTAGAAGTGGCTGTGAGAAGGCCTTGGTGAGTAGGATTAAGGAAAATACCAAGGTATTCTACAAGTATGTGAAGAGCAAGAGAATGAACCATGTGAGGATAGGACCAATCGGGAGTGGATGGGGGAAATGTGCATGGAGCTGGAAGAGGTAGTGGAGGTACTCAATGAATACTTTGCTTTAGTATTCACCAGGGAAAAGGACCTTGGCAATTGTGAGGTTGATTTACAGTGGACTGAAATGCTTGAGCATATAGACATTAAGAAAGAGGATGTGCTGGAGCTTTGGGAAAGCATCAAGTTGAATAAGTCGCCGGAACCAGACAAGATATACCATAAGTTACTGTGGGAAGCGAGGGAGGAGATTGCTGAACCTCTAGCGATGGTCTTTCATCATCAATACGGACAGGAGAAGTACCAGGATTGTAAGGTATAAATGTTGTTCCCTTGTTCAAGAAGGGGAGAAAAGGTAACCCAGAAAATTGTAGGCCAACGAGTCTTACTTCAGTGGTGGCAAGTTGTTGGAGAAGATCCTGAGAGGCAGGATTTATGAGCATTTGGAGAGACATGATCTGATTAGGGATAGTCAACATGGCCTTGTCAAGGGCAGGTCATGCCTTATGAGCCTGACTGAATTCTTTGAGGATGTAATAAAACGTTGATGAAGGTAGAGCAGTGGATGTAGTGTACATGGATTTCAGTAAGGCATTTGATAAGGTTCCCCATGCAAGGCTCATTGAAAAAGTAATGAGGCATGAGATCCAAGGAGACCTTGCTTTGTGGATCCAGAATTGGGTTGCACACAAAAGGCAAAGTTTGGTTGTCGATGATTCGTATTCTGCATGGATGGTGGTGACCAGTGGTGTTCTGCGGGGATCTGTTATGGGACCCCTCCTCTTTGTGATTTTTATAAATGATCTGGATGAGGAAGTAGAAGGGTGGGTTAGTAAGTTTGCTGATGACACAAAAGTTGGGGGTGTTGTGAATAGGCTGGAAGGTTGTCAAATGTTACAGCAGGACATCGATAGGATGCAGAACTGGGCTGAGAAGTGACAGATGGAGTTCAACCCAGATGTGTGAAGTGGTTTATTTGGGTATGTCAAACTTGAAGACAGAATATAATCCATAGGACACTCAAAGCTGCTGCGCAGGTTAACACTGCTGTTAAGAAGGTGTATGGTGTGATGCCCTTCATCAACCATGGGATTGAGTTCAAGAGCCGTGAGTTAAACCCCCATTTGGAGTACTGCGTTCAGTTCTGGTTACCTCACTACAGGAAGAATGTGGATACTATAGAGAAAATGCAGAGAAGATTTTCAAGTATGTTACCTGGATTGAAGAGCATGCCTTATGAAAATAGGTTGAGTGAACTTGGCCTTTTCTCCTGAGAGCAACAGAGGATGAGAGGTGACCTGATAGAGCTATATAAGATGATGAGAGGCGTTGATCATGTGGATAGCCGGAGGCTTTTTCCCGGGGCTGAAATGGTTAACACGAGGGGCCATAGTTTTAAGGTGTTTGGAAGCAGATACAGAGGAGATGTCAGGGTTAAGTTTTTCCACACAGAGTGTGGTCGGTGTGTGAAATGCACTGCCGGTGACAGTGGTAGGAAAGGATATGATAGGGTCGTTAAGAGATTCTTAGATAGGTACATGGAGCTTAGAATAACAGAGAGCTATGCGGAAGGTAAATTCTAGGCAGTTTCTAGAGTAGTTTGCATGGTTAGCACAACATTGTGAGCAGACGGGCCTGTAATGTGCTGTAAGTTTCTGTGTTCTACTCGACAACCCGGTGACCTGTTGGGGCGCCCTTTGAGAGAAAGGTAATGCAGTCTGATGTGATGTGCTTTGGAAATTAAAGAAGAAAGACGCATAGCAAGACAAATACAGCTCCTCCTCGTTTAACGAAGGATAATTTTGATGACAACATTTCTGGTTGATCTGCCACCCTTCAAGAATACTCTTAACATTTTCACTTCTTCTTCCCAGGCGTAAAGCCACATACAGCTGACCATGCTGGAATACCGGTTTCTCCAGAAAAATCAGCACATTCTCCATGGTTTGGCCTTCACCTTATGTGTAATTATAGCAAAGCATGACTGTATCGGGAACTGGCTCCGCTGAAGAGGGACATCTTCCCCTTCTGATAAATTGAGAGTAATTCTTGGGATCATGTCAATGTCATTTTTGAATGCACCAATGTTTATCTTTGCTACGATGAGATTGTCGTGCAGTTCTTCCACCATCGTTCGCATTCCATTGCAAAGTCTTGGTGGATCCAAGTTCCTCATTGAAATGATGGGAGATCCCCTCTTCAATTCCAGTTTATGTGGTGGCAATCCAGAGAGTTCGACCGAATCAAGGATGGACGGACGGACGGACGAGCGCGCACGCACAGAAAAGGGCCAGTATCATCATGAAGGATCCCACCAACCCTGATCATAAACTGTTTGTCCCATTCCCATTAAGGAGGAGGCTACTTAGCACCCAAGCAGTAAAGCTGATCAGCACCTCCACCCACTAACGCACTATATATGAGGGGTGATTGATAAATTCGTGGCCTAAGGTAGAAGAAGTCAATTTTAGAAAACCTAGCATATTTATTTTTCAACATAGTCTTCTTCTATATTTACACACTTAGTCCAGCGGTCATGGAGCATACGGATCTTGGACCTCCAGAAAATGTCCACAGCAGAGGTGATTGATAAGTTTGTGGCCTAAGGTAGATGAAGATGAGTTATACAGCTCTTGTTACATGCACATGCAGTTTAACTCTTTGAGTGATTATGCAGAAAGTTTGAAGTTAATATCTCATTAGAAGGAGATGAGTTATTAACTTCAAATGTGTCGTAGTGTCGTATCACGGGTTTCCATGAAAGGGGGATCGGCTTTATGAGCATCATGAGGCGCTGCTGAGACGGGTCGTGCGTGTGCATTGTGGTGTCGCGTCGTGTTTTCCATTAAAGCTGGAATCAGCTCGGGTCGTGGAAAGTGGGGCCTGTTGATTGATGACTGAGCAATTTTATACGAATATATAACCCTGAACTTTGCATGCATTCTGTAAGTTAGTGCATTTTAAGTCAATTTAGTCCAAAAAAAAGTGCTGCTGTAATGCACCGTTTGGGCTAATTGGAGGTCAGAGCATGAGAATTTTAGTAGTATATAGATGTTCAAATTGCAATTTTCCATAATGCGAAGCCACATCATCTGCACATCCCTAAAGAAACGAGAGCTGGAAAAAAATTATTTTGTCAATTTTGTTACTACTTTTTCTCTTGCTTAAATTACGTGAGAACAGATTTTATTCTTCACCTTAAATTTTTGTTAGTGATATGTGAATTCTGGAAGGATGAATTTCTTTTATCCACATGGCTGTAATTTGGGGGTCATTTGTACAGGAGAGTATTCATTGTCTTTTGGCAGAAACATTGGTTAGCAAAGGTCTCAAATTATTCGGATGGCTGAATGATCTATTTGATTTTTGTGTTAGTTTATCTGCGAATGCTAATCACAGGACACTTGTCATTTTCAACATTTCTAAAGAAAGTAGTTGAGAAAACAAACAGAACCTGATCTAACATCTGAAAGATAATATCTTGTGTCTCTATCAGTATGGAGTGATTTGTCAGACTGGATTCTAAGCAATTAAGTATTAACGTCAGGAAATCAGCATCAAAGCTATCAATAAGTTATAAATTTATCACACAGTTCTTTGATTCATTGTGTGATTTTGAAGGTGATTTTAGAAGCCAAGGAGTGACTACAAGACCGTAAGACATTGTTTTGCAGGAAGAAGTTTGTGAACCCTTTGCAATTACCAGGTTTTCTACATTAATTACTCGTAAAGTGTGGTCTGATCTTCATCTAAGTCACAATAATAGACAAACACAATTGGTCTAAATGAATAACACACAAACAATTGTACTTTTCATGGCTTTATTATACATATTGTTTAATCATTCACTGTCCAGGCTGGAAAAAATATGTGAAGTCTTGTACTTAATAACTGGTAGAACCTCCTTTAGCGGCAAGAACCTCCACCAAACGTTTCCTATAGTTGCTGATCAGGTAAAGAGGAATTTTAGACCATTCCTTCATACAGCCTGTTTTAGTTCATTAATATTTCTGGGATATCTTGAATGAACAGCCCTCTTCAGGTCATACCACAGCATCTCAATTGGGGTAAGGTCTGGATTCTGACTTGGCCATTCCAAAACATGAATTTTCTTCTTTTTAAACCATTCTATTGTTGATTTACTCGTCTTTTGGATTATTGTCTTGTTGCATCATCCAACTTCTATTAAGTTTCAGGTAACGAACCACTACCCTGACGTTCTCCTGTAAATTGTCTTGATACAATTTTGAATTTATTGTTCCCACAGCATTTGCAAGCTGCCCAGGCCCTGAGGCAGCAAAGCAGCCCCAAACCATAATGCTGCTTCCACCATACTTCACAGTTGGGATGACGACTCCTGCTTGGGGTCTGACCCCCGTTAACCGGCTCACAGCACCTTGTCCATTCTCTCATTCTCCATCGCGCCTTCTCCCCAAAAACCTGCACATCACAATCACTTACAGACACACTAGAAAGAATAACATCTATCCCAATTGGTTCGTTTGCTCTCTTATCAGTAACATAACCCAAACAAGTTGCTAGTGGGAGAACTTTCTCAACAGTTAACATAACAAAGAAGCCATTTTAATTAGCCTACGCAGTAACATAAAAGAAGAAACCCCTTACATTTACTTTATACAGGCTGTGTATTTATCATATTATTCCTGCTTTTACTATATGTTAGTGTTATTTTAGGTTTTGTGTGTATTTTGGTATGACTTGGTAGGTTATTTCAAGTTCAACAGTGTGTGACAGGGAATAAGGAAAGGTGCAACTGACTCATATCGTTTCATATCGCCAAATCATATCATTTCCTTGTGGGCCGGTAGCACATGCTTCGCGGCCCGGTGGTTGGGGACCACTGGTGTAGTACATTAAATAAGAAAACACTTACAGGTGAGTGGAGTTCCAGCTAAGCCTTCTTTGTCAGCCATTTGTTTTTTCTACTTTCAAATAACAATCTTGATCTTTTTTTCCATGCTGTGCTGACACATTACACATGGTGTAATTCTCCAGTACAAAATTGCTCAATCAGATATTTATAACATAAACTTAATAGAGCTGTACTTAATGGAATATGAGAAGCCCATTCCGTTCTGTTAATAGTTAAAGCTAATATTTGAGAACATAACCATCTGGTTATCTACAACCCTAGAGCCAGTATTCAGTGTTGCATGCTTCTGATTTATCATTTGAAATGCATTGTTAAATATAATTTTACATAAAACAGTTAATTCACTGTACTTTAAATTATATCTGGCTACGTTACCATTCTAAGAGATGATTCACAAGAGTACTTTGCGGCATTTTCGTGTCATATATTGAGTTCTTTTAGGACATTAAAACATGGTTAGTGAGTTGCCTAGACCATTTTTTTTTGTTTGTCAAAATTAAGCACTTCTTATTTTAAGGCATTTATCACCATCTGTAAGGAAGTGTACCTGATTGAGTCTGGTTGTTGCTGCTGCTTGGTATACATGTGTGCCGATGAGGTGGGTCTGGTCTTCACTCATTCTCACTCACATAACTGGTTAATACTTACTTGCAATTAAACACCAATGTTTTAGAATTTTGGAGACACTTGATTGTGCTAACAGTTATTATGAAAATTACACTTTGGACAATGCTAGTTAGTGCAAACTTTGGGAAAGCAGATGGAATTGAGCATGTATAGCCAGAAGTTTTATTGAGTCTGTATACTTTATAAAGGAATTTTAATGTACTTTCATTGTTAATTGATTTTTAAAAAAACAACCTGTTTACACACACTGCACTTCGCTAAATTAAATTGCAGTCATAGAGCCTTATAAAGCCAAGCAGATCCTTCAACTTATCATGTCTTTACTGACTAAATTACACTAATTCCAAAGCAGCACACACAAAATGCTGGAGGAACTCAGCATACCAGGCAGCATCTATGGAAAAGAGTAAACAGTCAATGTTTTGGGTTGAGACCATTCATCAGGACTGGGGGGAAAAAATGAGAAGTCAGAGTAAGAAGGTATGGGGGAGGAAGAAGTACAAGGTGGTAGGTGATAGGTAAAACCAGGAGAGGGGGAATGGGGTTACACTAATTCGACATTAATCCCATTTTCTATTCTCCAGTATCCTCATCAACCCCACACACCAGATTCTATCAGGCTGCTGGACACAAGGCATGGTTTGCAGTTGCTAATTACCGTACCAACCTGCACATTTTAGGGGTGCAGGAGGAGACCGCAGCTACTGGAGGAGACCCAGGTGGGCCATAGGGAGAACATGCAAACTCCACAGTGTCAGCATCTGAGGTCAGGGGTGGAATAGATTCGGTTTTGAGTTTCATTGCCTTGCATTGAGCACTTTTATGGCACTACAAGCTGTACCACTGTGCTGTCAGTCATGTGCATTTTCTGTGCATTTGATATATCTATGCACAGAGGCCACTGGTGTGCAGGAATGATGTTATTAGGCATCCAGTGCACAATTGACATCTGTTGTATGTATCTATTTTCACATAACATGGGCCTCTAAGCCGGCTGGTGGCGTAGTGGCATCAGCGCTGGACTTCGGAACGAAGGTTCCCGGCTTCGAATCCAGCCGGCTCCCTTGCACGCTTCCCATCCGTGCTGGGTTGAGCGTTGAGCTAGCAATTCAGCCTCATAAAAATAAGAGAGCCTGCTGAAAACCGCCATCATGACTGCGTCCCGATGACTCCACTCAGAGTTAAGGGCTTTCTTCTCTTCTTCTATGGGCCTCTAATCAGAAACAGGCCTTAACCTGAAGGTGAGGTCTACTCTAAAGTTACCTAAATTGTTTTTCTCTATCTGCATCATTTTTTGGGATTTTAGTGGCATTTTGCTTCACCTGGGTAGTCCTGATTTCATCCTCTTGAAGATAAGGTCTTTGTGCTTTAATCTGACGTTCTTTTACAAAGTTATAACTTCAAGACTTCTTGCTGAGTTTGGGAATCATACAGCAAATTTGATGGTAATATGTGTTGTATTGATTATGAGCTGGAAGCTTGGGATTAGTGAATCATTGAACAAGGCATATTGTAGATTATATGCATTTGAATATTGCTCCCCTGCTGCTTCAAATACACCTGGCATGGCCTGTTGCTTGAATGTGCATATTTTATAGAAAGAAGAACTCCTGGGTCATGATCCTCAAGCATTTTGAGTACTGTAGTTTTCTCTAGTTCACAGCTTGGTTTGTTGCAAACTACTTTAACAGGAATTGTTTTCCTTAATTAAGCAATAACCCCATGTCTTTTATGTGTCATTGCATTCTGATTTTTTATGTGTCATTTGCTACTTAGACACAGCGACGTTGAGGCTGTGAATTGTTTTCTTCCAAAGCAAGTGTATTTTTGTGCTTCATTTTGTGGCCATCTGTTTGTACAGCACATGACAGGCTTTAATTTTCACTCCCCTTGCACAGTGCTTCTTCATAATTTATTCTTATTGCAATTCATCAAAAAAAGACTATTTTGTAAATTAACTAAGTAGCTGGGGGGTAGATCTGTGATGAACATCCCTGGATCTTCAGCAACACCAACAGTTGTCTTTACTCAAGATATGGAGCCCTGCTGTCTGATTTAGCCCTGTAAACTTCATGGATGAAAGCGAATGGGAAACAAATCATAAGGACACTTCTGGTTTGACTGCTTGGTGAGTAATGAGGTTCGCACTGAAGGTCAGAGAATGAATTTCTGTTGTAGTTTTATTGAGACTTTGTGGAACTGGCTGTCAGATCTGACCAGTGCATTTTAAAACCTTTCACATAACCTCAGTAGACATTCTAATTGATTCAGCATCAGTGCATGCTTCTGGGACTGTTCGTTATTTTGCTTCTCAAAGTACAAGGTACATTTATTATCAAAGTATGTGCACCCTATATAACCTTGAGATTCTTCTCCTTACAGGAGAAGCTCAGCTTTACCAGAAAACAAAGAAACCCAATAGAAGCCATTTTTTAAAAAAAGAACTTCAAACACCCAGAAAAGGAAGCAAATCTTGCCAACAATAAAAGTCAGCAAATAACATTCAGAACTAAAGTTCACAAAGATGATTAAACCTCGCTGAGCAGCGAACTGAACACTGGCCCATCCCTGTCCTCCATCCCCGATATCCTGACCTTGTTAATCTGGCCCAGAGCTTAAATCGGCCAAACCTTGGGTGATTCCTTGCTCTTGGACAAAGCCCTGTTGCTTAGATAAGCTCTCTTGGTCCCTCGACTCTGCCTCACCTTGATTCTGCCACTTCAAATCGCCTGCAAGTCCACTCCAGCAATAACCAGACATTAGCTCATTCCCCCGCTCTTGGGCCTGGGCCCTGCTGCCTCATTTCAGCCTGTACCTGTCATACCTAAGCCATCCTGCACTTTCGAGACTTCAGTTGACACAGCAAAAATGCCAGGTCGTGCAGCAGTTCAAAAGCTCAACTCCAAAAGGGAAGTTGCAGGCTATTGACTGCAGCGATTGTTTCCAAGAAAAAGTGTGGTTAATAAAGTAGCTAATAGTTTTGTTTTCTGGTAAAGCTGTGCTTCACCAGCGCTATCTTAAAACATTGAAATTGGTCTTTCTCTTTTTTATTCCTTAGTCCTGTTACTAAATTTCTTTATGCTACTCAGTTTTACATTTCATTAGGTTGCATTGAGCACTTTATAGTTCAAAAAGGAATGTTGGAAATTCTTTGCAATCTTCACTGTTGTCATCTTTTGCCAGAATTGGAAAAGGTTATGACTGTAACAGCAGGGAGGTGGAGGAAGTAACAGAAATAAATGATTGATTGCGTGTGTTGTAATGATTTTTTAAAAAGATGATACAAAGCAGGTAGAGGTTATCTGGACAATTAAACAAAAAATGGTTGTAGATGAATCTGAAGATGATAAGAACAGACTTTTTAAAAGTTTTGCATGTAATGCCATTAAGTAGGTTTAGGAGATGAGGGAAGAGCATGGGGTATTAAAATGGCAAGGGAACAGAGGGCGGGCAAACTTATTGGCCAATCTAGAATTAATAAGTACATTGTACTCTTGGTCAGTGCCACCATGCTGGTTAGGCATAGAAATGCATTTTCTGGGTCAGGAAAAAAAAAAGTCTCCTCATCAATCCTGAATGGTTGATTCTTGTTTGAGACAGTATCCCAGCTATGGAAACATCCAACTCCAAATTACCCTTTCTAGACCACGTGAATTTTGTACATCTTGTTAATTTTACCCCTCATTCTTCTAAATTCTAGAGGATATAAGGGAAAGTTCACTTTAATCTCCCCTTGTATGGCAGATCTGCCGTAGCAGGAATCTGAGCTTTGTTGCACTCCCTCTGTTGCAAGATAAGGTGACGAGGCATGGTCTTACTTAGGGCCACTCCAACATAGTGTGATGGTCTCAGTGGAGGAAATACTGCAGTGGCATGGAGTCCGAGGAGAGCACATCTGAAGAGGAATGTGAGGCCCAGACCAGCTGATGAGAGAAGTGAACAAATGGATAGGTTGCAGAAAGGTCATATAATAGCAAGCCAATGGCTGTACTAAGCAAGCTAAGTATTGGATACTCACAGATATGAAGTTATATTATGAGTTAGGCAAGTTAATGCAAATTAAATCTTTTCAGTAATAATAAGTGCTTTTCAAAATTGGTGGACTTGCTGTATTAACTATATGGGGATTTGTCAGCAAGAGTGCCGTACATGTTTAGTTCACAGTGCCGTAGCAGCTAAAGCAGTTAATTACACAGTACAACTGGAGTGAGATGCCATTGCAGAAGATGTACATTGTTGGAAATCCTGTGCTGGCCATGGAGTTGTATAGGAAAGCACAGCACCCAAATAAGCCAAAATGAAGATCAGATTAATCTATCTTAGAATGACAAACATTTATTACTGAGCAGAGTAATCCTCGGACTATGTTGGTCATTGATGCAGACGGCACATTTCACTGTATGCTTCAATGTACATGTCACAAATAAAGCTAATCTTTGTCTTCAGCGTTGGGTATATTTCTAATCCTTAATAGTGACTGCTTTAGAAGCGGGCTCTCGTGTTATGCTTAGTCTATGCAAAACAGCTGATTCACTGGTGTATCGGGACATTGGCTGTGCCATTGCAGGGATTCACGGAGAAGATGGAAACTGAGAATGAAGCTCAATGCAGGCCATTAGAGCAAAACCCTTCAGTCAAGTCAGATAGCAGTGTTGTATTAGAAGAGACTATGGAGGTCATGGAGATTGATGTGTTAATTACAAGACTTGCGCTCTTTGTGGAGCTACTAAAAGGCCTGAAGTAAGCTAAGGTCAAGCTGCTGATGGCCTGGAAGCCATTCAGAGGTGGAACCTCAAAGGCAATGACTGGAGAAAGCAAAGTATGGTGTCCAGAGAGCTGAGCTGAGAGTTACAATGTGAAGTAGAGTGTACATAAAATAGGAATTTTGTGAACATTGAGAAAGGTCAGTTAGAAATTGCTCTTATTAGATTTGTAATGATTGGGAATATTTTGGAAATAATGTATAATTTTAATTATTGTAGTAGTTAATAAAATTATTCTGTTAACTTTTGGGAGTTACAATTGATACTGAGGAACTTGTGTGATGCACTGTATTCAGAGTTATATAGAGCCAAGTTAATACTTTAATGAAAGATAACACTGATTATACATGAAGCCCATTTAACGAAACCTTTTATTGAGTGTTCATCATTAGGAATGTTGCTGTTAAGTGCCATTGAGTCGTCGACTCATGGTGACCCCATGTATAGTTGCCCTAAATGAGTTTTGATCCTTGCAAAGGCAGCTCATTGTAGATAATGTTGCATTCATAGCTGTCTTTATTGTGTTCATCCATCTGACTGGGAGCCTTCCTCTCTTCCATCGATCTTCCACCTTACCAAACATGATATCCTTTTCAAGGGAGCTGTTTCTTCACATGATGTGCCCAAAGTATGATAGGCCATTTGAGCCTCCAGATAAAGACTTGGTTTGATCTCATTGAGGACAGATTCATTTCTTCTGTGAGAGGTCCACGAGATGCGTAGTATTTTTCTCTAGCAACACATTTCAAAGGCAGCGATACACTCCCCATCCTTCTTTACCATCCAGTTTTCACATACATATCATTCCATTGAGAATACCATCAAGCTGAACCTTTGTACGTAGAAATAGATTCCTGTTCCCGAGTATCTTCTCTAAATCCTTCATGGCTGCTCTGCCAAGGGCAATTCTTCGTTGGATTTCTTGACTGCTTACTGCTTCGGTGTTAATCAGTGATCCAAGTAAATTGAAACTGTCAGCCACTTTAATTTCCCCTCCATTGAGATTGAAATTGGTTGTGCTGCCAGTAGTCATAATCTTAGTCTTCAGTTTAAGGTGCAGACCCATCTTGAGGCTATGTTCCGTGATGTTGGTTAGCATTTGCTTCTGGTCCTCTTTACAACCAGTATTGTCGTGCTTTCTTGTTATGAAAGTTATTAATGATTTTGCCACCAATTCTCACCCCTCAATCCTCCTCATATACTCCGGCTTCTCTAAAGATTTGTTTGGCATACAAATTTAACAGGCAGGAGGACATGGATGTTGAACCATTCTGTTTCTCCTTGTGCTCCATTCGAACTGCTGCTTCTTGATTGATACTTCTTGGTTTAAGATGGCGCTAGTGAGCCTCAGTGACTTCTGACTGGTGGCAAACAAAACAAGGATTGCAACTAAATACTTTGTTCATCACACTTTTTCTGGCAAATGTTTATTGCAAGTAATAGTCCATAACTTCCCTTTGGACTTGGAGGCAAGGTGAACTGAGGTGAGGTGGCAGGCCCTTCGCTGAGAGCATGAAAGGTTGGGCACAGGCCGATTCGAAGCCACGGGATCCAGGCCCCAGAACGTATCAACGCGACTAGACACGATATGTTAACAGAGACTTGCAGACTGAATCAAAGAGGTGAAACCCATGAGGCGGAACCTATTATTCGGCTGGAGATTTAAGTGCAGGGCCAGATTGAAAAGGTCACAAAGCCGAGGCCCAAGGCGAGGTATGGGCTGGTTCAGATTGCTGCTATGTTTACTTGGCTTTGTGCTGAACTATGAACCTCTCTTTACGGACTTCAATTCAGAAACGCTATTTGCTTGCGGTTACTGTTTGCATGATGTCTTTTTCCATTGCACATTAGGTGTTCGACAGTTTTTTATGGGTTATTTTATTTTGTGGGCTTGATGTAGTTTTTATTCTCTGCATGTTGAGTGTTAGTTTTTTTTTAATATACGTATATGGGGTTTGTTTTGGGGCTTCTTTGTTTCGTGGCTGCCTGTTAGGAAATAAATCTGAACGTTGTATAATAGATACATACTTTGATAACAAATGTACTTTGAACTTTGATATAAAGATTGCGCATAAGGACTCTCAAATATTCCAGTACAACTATGTGTCTTATTGTGATCCATAGTTTGGTATAATTGACTCAGCTGAAGGCCTTGCTGTAGTCAGTAAAGCACATATAGATGTCCTTCTGGTATTCTTTTGTCTTCTCGATAATCCATCTCACATCTGCAGTGTTGTCTCTTGTCCTCCTCCTTTTCCTGAAACCTGCTTGCATTTCAGGAAGCTCCCGCTCTAACTAAGGTTAAAGTCTTTTCTGAATGGTCTTTAGTAAAATCTTGCTGGCGTGAGGAATGAGGGCGATTGTGTTATAATTTTCACACTCCACCAATTACCTTTCTTCAATATTGGATAAAAACACTGATTGCCTCCATTCACTTGGCTGTGACATTGTCTTTCAGATCAGCTGACAGAGTGTCGTCAGTATTGCAGTAGCTGTGTATGATTACTGTAGTACCTCAATTGAAATTCCTTCAACACCAGGCGCTTTGTTCTTTGTTAGGGCTTTTAATGCTGCTTCAACTTCATCCTTCATCACTGTTAGCTCCTGATTGTAAGATATAGGATGATACTCCTGATCTAGTTGATCTTTCTGGTATAATGACTCATAGTATTCCTTCCATCGTTGTTTGAACTTCTCAGATTTGTTGAGTCTGGCACCTTGTTCATCTTTCAGCATTCCTGCACGAGGCTGGAATTTTCTCTTCATTTCTTGTAGCTTTAAGAAGATTGATCTTGTCTTTCCTTTCGTATTTTCCATTCCTACTTCTTCACGCATGTTATTGTAGTTTTCTTTGTTTCGCCTAGCAGAGTGTTGGAAAGCTCGACTGAGAACTGCAATTGCTACCTTTTTTCCCTTAGCTTTGGTATCTCTTCTTTCCTGTGCCATTTTCAGTTTTTTCACTCATCCTATCCAGCCTCTTTTGCATTTTCATCTTATGCAGAGCTTTTCACACTCTTCACCTACAGCATTCTTGATACTTTCCAACAAGCCCTCTGGTGTCCTATCAGTTGTGTTTGAGCAGTGAAACAATTGTTCAGGCCACCTTTGAATTCTGGTGGAATATTTTGAAGATCATATTTTGGTACTCTGGTGAAAGGCTTGCGCTTCCTCAATTTTACTTTGACTTTGCACATTGGTAGTTGGTGGTCCGAACCACAGTCAGCTCCAGGTTTCGTTTTTAATTGACAACATTGAGCTTTTCCCTCAGTGACTTCTGCAGATATAATCTATTTGGTTTCTATGTAATCTGTTGGGAGAGGTCCAAGTGTACTGTCTGCAAAGGTGTCGTTGGAAAGACGTGTTTGAGATGAACAAGTTGTTGATTTTGCAGGGGTTGCCTGAACATTGTCCAGCCTCATTTCTGGTACCCAGTCCATATTTTCTGACTTCTTGACCATCCTTTCCACTCCCAACTTTTGCATTCCTATCTCCCATAACTGTCAGTACATCTTGTTTGCATGTCCCATCAAGTTCAGCCTGCAGTTGCTCATAGAACTGATCTACTTCATCTTCTTCTGCATCAGCTGTTGGTGCATATATTTGTACGATGGTAATGTTGATAAGGTCTTCCCCATAGACTGATTGAGATTAGGCAATCTCTGACTGCATATTATTTCAATATAACTCCAGCCAGTTACTTGTCATTTCCAGCATGGTATATCCACTTCAGCTTGCCAATTGTAAGTAGGTCAATTTGCATGCATTCCGTTTCATCTTTCACTGTCTCCTGCTTTCCTTGATTCATACTGCGTACGTTCCAGGTAACTGAAATCAACATAGCTTTGCAGCCTCTGACCCTCATTTTGTGCCCAGGAACATCAGCAATTTAAGGTCCAGAAGGCTTTACTCGAACCGCATCATACATCTCTTCCCCAGTGGCTTGTTGAGTGTCTTTCAACTTGGAGATCTCATCTTTCAGCACTATCTCAAAGTTTGTTTTTCCTTTTACTCTAGTTATCCATAGGGTTTTCATGGCAAGATAATGAAGTAGTTTGCCAGGCCTTTCTGCACAGATACTGCTGTTGTACAAGACAAACCATTCATTAGGAATGTAAACAACAGGAATTCTGCAGATGCTGGAAATTCAAGCAACACACATCAAAGTTACTGGCGAACGCAGCAGGCCGGGCAGCATCTCTAGGAAGAGGTATAGTCGACGTCAGGGTCTCGGCCTGAGACGTTGACTGTACCTCTTCCTAGAGATGCTGCCATTAGGAATGTAATAGTGTTACTATAAGGGTATCATTTGACCCTCTTGCTTCTATTGTTAAGTTTAGTTATATTGCAGGTTTGACATTGAGAGATAAAAGGTCACTAGGTTTATAGTTAATGACTGTATTCATGTGGATGGAAGCTTGTTATTTGTCCAATTTTACATTATGTGTAAACTAATGAGTAAATTAATATGTAAATTAGCATGCAAATCACTTGGTAGAATAATTTAATGAATGTAGGCAGTTATTACTATTGATTTAGTTTTTTTTTTAGGGGAAGTGTCACATATATACAGGAAGTATAAAGAGCTTTGTAGTATAAAAGTAGTGAAGTTTAACTGCAACGATGCAAGGTACTTGTGAGACCACATCTTCTGAACTGTGAATAATTTTGGTGCTCTATTTAAGGAAGGTATTAATTGGAACAAAGAGGATTCATTAGAAAGATTGCCCTACAAGGAAAGGTTAAACTGTTAGGGACTTTGCTAATTGGAGTACAGAAGAATGAGAAATTATCTTACTGAAACATACAAAACTCTGGAGGTACAGTGCCTTTTCAGCCCCCAAAACTACTTTCACATTTTACTGTCTCATTTTCTAAACTTAAAATATATTGAAGTAGGATTTTTTGGGAACATCTCCAAAACATTATACATTATGTCAGATCAGAAGAAAAATTCCAAAACTTGTCAACAATTTAAGAAAAATTAAAAAACAAAATTGTGTTAATCCCCTTTGTAATTACTACGCTGACTTTTCTCAGTACAATACATAACCTTACCAACTCACGTAGTTTGTTGATGTAGAAAATTGGAGGATAATCTGTTTTCAGTTAATTCATCAGAATTAATACCCCCTTTCTCTGTAAGGTCCAACAGTATGGTTTCAACAGATGAAACCAAATTGAAGACCAAAGAGCATTCAGGATAAGTCAGGGAAATAATAGTAGAGAAGTACAAATCTGGGGGTGGGTACAAGACCATCTCAAAGGCTGTGAACGTACCTTGGTGCTCGCTGCAGTCCGTTGTGAAAAAGTGGAAAAATATGAAACCACAGCAATACAGCTTAGCTCAAGCAGCTCCTCTAAACTGAGTCATTGGAGAAGAATGGCACTGTTATGATGGGCTACTCTGACTGAGCTGCAGAAGTAAGTGGCTGCAACTGGAGATGAGGTTCATGGCTCCACTATCTCCAAGGCCTTGCACAAAAAGAGTATTTATGAAAGAGTGACAAGGAAGAAGCCCTGGCTAAAGAAACACATACTCTTGTCTGTAAAAACTTTACAAAGCATTATTTAGAAGATACTGTAAATATGTGGAAGAAGGGCTTGTGGTTGGATGAGTCTAATGTGGAATTTTTTGGCTTCAACACTAAGTGGCACATGCAGTGTGAATCTAATACAGTGCATCAGCTAGGTCAGTGGTCCCCAACCACTGGGCCGCAAAGCATGTGCTACCGGACCACGAGGAAACGATATGAAACGATATGAGTCAGCTGCACCTTTCCTCATTCCCTGTCATGCTCACTGTTGAACTTGAACACCGCGCCCCCCCCCCCCGGGTCAGCCTGTCTGCAAGAATATTGTCAACATTAAACCGGTCCGTGCACTAGGTAACACCATCCCGACTGTAAAGTATGGTGGATGTAGCATCATGCTATGGGAATGTTTTTCAGCTTCAGGGACTAGAAATCTGGTCGGGATTGATGGAAAGATGAAAGTGGTAAATACAGAGAGATCCTGGATAAAAAAAAAACCTGCTACCCTCTGCCAGAAAGCTTAAGCTGCGGAGGAATTTTGTCTTTCAGCAGGACAACGACCCACAGCACACTGCCAGAGCAATTATGGAGTGGAGAAAATTGATGTCCTGGGGTGGCCCAGAATCCTGGCCTTAACCCGACTGAACATCACTGGCGAGACCTCAAGTACTGCTGCTCCCCAGCTAAGCCAGCCCAGCTTGAGCAATTTTGCAAGGAGGAATAGGCAGATTTTGCTATATCATGTTTTGCAAAGCTAATAGATACTAATCCAATAGGATTATGAACAGTAATAGCTGCGAGAGCTGTCTTAACTAAGTGTTGCGCAAAGGGGGATGAATACTTATGAAATGCTGACTTCTGAAAGTTTTTGAAATTTTGGTTTTCATCCTTCTTGAGGGCTCTACTGTGGGGGAAAAAGGGGCATAAAAATTCTCAATTGAATTGATGGAAATCCCTGATTTATGTGAACAAAGGGTTGGGGGTGAATACTATTTAAGGCACTGTAAGTCCAGGGAGGATGTTTCCTCTCAAGGGAGTGCCCAGAACCAGACGGCACGATCTCAGAATCAAGGGTCACTCATTTAAGAATGAGATGAAAAAGAATTCCTTTTGAGTGTTTCGAGTCATGGGCAGAGTCCTGGTACATGAGTGAAGACAGAATTTCTACATTTCCAATCATAGGATTATGGAGTTTTGTGGAGAAAGCAGGAAAATAGACCGGTAATGTTGGATTCTAATGGTTACTAGGGCAGGCTCCTGATTCTTGTTCCAACTTCTTGTTTCCACTGTCATTTAGATTTATGTGTGTGTGGTAAGACTAGTAATACTTTGCCTTATTAGCTATTGCTGTTGGGTAACTGTTGTTCACCTTCAGTAAAGGAAATTTGGTTATAAGCTCTTAATTGCCATATTAAACAGTAGTATGGAACCTGCAGAAACCATGCCAACTCAATACTTAAAAGCTACTTATCCTTTTGACTGTAGGAAAATAGGTTTATATATTATCATGACAGTTGTTATACCGCTGCTTGAGGTTGTCCTAGCTGGGGGAGATAGGCTCTCACTACCTATTTCCTGCTCCCAATGGTGTGCGTTTCAAATAGCCTTTGAAAATAAAGACCAGTTCCAGGCCTTCACATGTGGCTTAGCTACTGAGCCTGATGGAACCAGTTCTACTGACAGCAGAAGGGGCAAAGGCAGTTACTGGTGCCTTAAAAACCAGTCGCTTCAGGCAGATCGGGCTCGTCAGCCTTAGTTGGCAGCTCATCAAGAAGAAGGAAAGCTCCAACCTCAAACCGCTGCTGCCTTGCAGCTATACCACTCATGGGGAAGGCTTGAGGAGTAAACTCCGGAGGAAAGCTCCAGAGCTGGAGTCCCTAAGGCAGTCCTACATGGAGTTCAACGCTGACTGGCAATTCTTGCAATGCGGCTGGTGCTAAACTGTATCGGTCTCTGCAGTTCCTTTGGATTCATCAGCTGAATGGAGGCATGGAGCCTGCTGCATGGGCAATAGTTTGCTCTCCATGTCCTACTGCCCTGGCTTGCATACCAGGTTGCATATCATATTCTGGCCTCCTCACTACAGGAAGGATGTGGAAGCCATAGAAAGGGTGCAGAGGAGATTTACAAGGATGTTGCCTGGATTGGGGAGCATGCCTTATGAAAACAGGTTGAGTGAACTCGGCCTTTTCTCCTTGGAGCGACGGAGGATGAGAGGTGACGTGACAGAGGTGTATACAGTGATGAGAGGAGATTTTTCAGGATATAAAATAAATTTTAGTAAAAGTGAATTGTTTCCTTTGAATGAACCTGTTTCTAAATATGATAATACTCCTTTTAAAGTCACAGATTCTTTTAGATATTTAGGTGTTATAATTACCAAAAATTATAAGGATCTTTATAAAGCCAATTTTGTTCCCTTGGTAGACTCTATGAAGTATATATTTAGTAGATGGAGTCCACTTACATTTTCATTTGTTGGTCATATCCATATAGTTAAAATGATGATTTTACCAAAATTTTTATATTTATTTCAGAATATCCCTTTTTTTGACTAAGAAGTTTTTTGATCGGATTAATTCTATTATTTTATCTTTTATTTGGAATAATAAAAGACCAAGAATTAGTAAGTGTCACTTACAAAAGTTGAAAAAGGATGGAGGTCTTACTTTACCTAATTTATGAATGTATTACTGGGCTGTTAATGTGTGATACACGTCCTTTTGGTTACATTGGGTTGATAAGAACGATCAGCCAGTTTGGGTAGACCTGGAATTGAAAGCTGTGAAACAGTTTTACTTAACCTCATTATTGGGAGTTGCTTTACCTATACAATTAGCTAAAGTTGCTAATTTAAATCTATACCCTGTGATTAAGCATTCTTTACAAATTTGGCTCCAGTTCCGCAATTTTTTTTTCTTAAAAGATTTAAACTTTGTAGTTGAATTTATCAAAATTACTTTTTAAGCCTTCTTTGAGTGATCCAATTTTTTTACTTTGGAAAAATAAAAGTATTAATTCTTTTTTGGATTTATTTAAAGAAGATAGATCAATATCTTTTGAACAATCAGTTGATAAATATTCTCTTTCATACTCCCACTTTTTACAATACCTTCAAGTTAGATATTTCTTACAAAAATATTTAAGTAATTTTCCTTATATATTGGAGGCTGACCTGTTTGATACTATTATGAGTATGAATCCTTTGATGAAGGGTTCTATTGGAAGAATTTATAATTTACTATTACAATGAGATAAGCGTCCTTTAATTAAGATTAAATAATATTGGGAAAAGGAACTCAATTTGACTTTTATGACGGAGGATTGGACGCGGATTCTGAAGCTGGTTAACTCTTCTTCGATCTGTGCTAGTCATTCACTGATTCAATTTTAAATTGTACATTGTTACCATTTGACGAAGGAGAGACTGTCTAAAATATTCCCTAATGTTGATGGTTATTGTCATAGATGTAAAACTGAGACAGCTACACTGACACACATGTTTTGGTCTTGTTCTATACTGGAACAGTTCTAGAAGTCAGTTTTTTTGACAATTTCTAAAGCACTTAAAATTAATTTACAACCTAGAAAATTAGCTGTGCTTTTTGGAATAATTCTTCACAATATCCATGGTATTTCTGTGTCTGACCAACACGTTATTGCATTTGTTACGTTGATAGCCAGGAGGGCCATTTTGTTGAAGTGGAAGGATACATCAGCTCCCACTTTGTCACAATGGTTCTCTCAAGTGATGCTGTGTCTTAGTTTGGAGAAAATTAGAAGTCAAACCTTTGATCTTTTGTTTGATTTTGAGAAAAGGTGGGGTTCATTTGCTCGTTATTATCATTTGAGTTTATTGATAGATTTTCTCCACGATCTAATTGTAAATTTCTAGTATTTTTTTTGCTGGCGGTTTGATGTTTATCTTTAGAAGCTTTTTGTATGATGCATGGCTCTGGGGTTGTACACCTAATGGGAGTATTTTTCCCCCCACTTTTCTGCTTAATAGGGTTTTTTTATTATCACAAAAATTTTTCAATCTTTAAAATAATTTTTTTTCCTTGAGACATTGTAAGTGTTGTTTACTTCGATGTACTCGTGTTATTTTTTGAATAATAATAATAAAAAGATTTGGAAAGAAAGAAAGAAAGATGACGAGAGGCATTGATCGTGTGGATAGTCAGAGACTTTTTCCCAGGGTTGAAATGGCTGCCACAAGGGGACACAGGTTTAAGGTGCTTGGGAGTAGGTACAGAGGAGATGTCAGGGGTAAGTTTTTTACTCGGAGTGGTGAGTGCGTGGAATGGGCTGCCGGCAATGGTGGTGGAGGTGGATACGATTGGGTCTTTTAACAGACTTTTGGATAGGTACATGGAGCTTAGAAAAAAATAGAGGGCTACGGGGAAGTCTAGGTAGTTCTGAGGTAGGGACATGTTCGGCACAACTCTGTGGGCCGAAGGGCCTGTATTGTGCTGTAGGTTTTCTATGTTTCTATGTAGACAACTAAGTCGCAATATCCACAGTCGACCCCGACCAGCAGCATGTCTCAAATTATCCCACCAGGTGCCTCTAAATATGCAAGCTGTGCGGGGATAATTCTTACTAAGGATGGACAATTCAGTTCCATCCTCATTATCCAGTGCTTTCCTGAACACATTATGTGTTTGTGAAGTCAGGCCCAAGGCGCATCTTGAAGTATAAGTGTCTAAGTGACAGGAAGCCAACAGAATATCGAACGGTACGGAACAGGAACAGGACCTTCAGGCCACAGCGTTGTGTTGAGCTAATTAAACTGATAATCAAATACCCAACTAAACTAATCCCTTCTGCCTACATAATGTCCATATCCTTCCATTTCATGCACCTAGCTAAGAGCATCTTGAATGCCCCACCGTCTTTGCTACCACCACCACTCGAAGCTGTACATTCCAGCACACATCACTCATTGTGTTATTTAAAAAAACTTGCCCTGCACAAATCCTTTGAGCTTACACCCCACCTAACCTTGAGTGCATACTATCTGGTATTACAAGTCTCAACCCTAGGGAAAATATACTGTCTCTCTACTATATCTTTGCCTATTGTAATCTTATAAACCTCTATCAGATCTCAGGTCTGCCTCCACTGCTCTAGAGAAAACAACTCGGGTTTATCCAGCCTCTCCTTGAAGCACAGGCCCTCTAATCCAGGCATCATCCTGGGTAAACCACTTCTGCACCCTGTCCAAAGCCTCCACATCCTTCCTACACTGGGTTGAGCAAAATGTCTAACTAAAGTTTTGGAAAGCTGCTACATAACTTCCTGACTCTTGAACACATTTCCTTGACTAATAAAGACAAGCATGCCATATGCCTGCTTTACCACCCTATCAACCTGCATAGCCACTTCAAAGGAACTATAATCTTGGACCCCAAAATCTTTTCATTAACAATATACAGCCCCTTTTACTTCAGATGTCTCAAAGTGCAGCACCTCACACGGCTGGGTTAATCTCCATCTGTCATTTCTCAGACCGTATCTGCAAGTGGTTTACATCCTGCTGTATCCTCTACCAGACTTTTATGCTACCTACAGCACTGCCGAACTTTTTATCATCTGCAGGATTGCAAATCCACCCATCAACAGCAGAGGTCCCAATGCAGATCCCATCGGAACACAATTAATCTCAGAACTCCAGCTAGAGTAAGTCCCATCAGCCATTACCCTGTGTTTTCGATGGACAAACCAATTCTGAATCTATATGGCCAATTCACCACAGATCCCATGCATCTTAGTAAATACTGTGTATCCAAATACAATAATCAGTTTTCAGCCTATACATGTCAAGTGGCTTCCTCTGCTGTGCTGTTCTTGTGGAGAGCAGTCTTTGTTTAATACCTTGGCATCTGAAAACCTGTTCAGTATTTTAATTTGAAAACCCATCTCTAATGAGTTTCAATGGAAGACGTTTATTATCTCATCAATTCCTTTTTGGTATTTATGCCTATTAATGTTAATTAATGCTTGTGTGTTATTCTTTTAAAATGCTATAAAGGGTATCTATGTTTATATGGAGATGTTCCATATAAACAAATAAGAGGTTCCTAATGGTACCCTCTTTGTTTGCTATGGTAAGTTCGTGCCCCTGTCCTTGCGGACTTTCTGTGTAACAATTCTCAAGACAAATAAGTGATAAGATGAAAAATGAACACCACCCAAAGCCCTGGGATTGTAAATTATGTTTTTATTTTGACGTTGGCAATACTGGGTAAATCATGAAAAGGCCTTGTTGGTTACAGGCAGAATTAAGTGTAATCTGTAGAATTTTCTTCATCTGTTGCGAAAGATCATGCAAGTTGAGCATGTAAATGCTGCAGTTAATCTGAGTGGGCTGTTGCAAAGAGTGCATGTCTGCTAATGAAAAAAATCATAGGTCTGCATTATGACATGCCTTTGTTTGAATTGTTGAGATAGGCTGCCCCCAGGTGGTAATTGAACAATCAGAATTTAAATGTTTGATTAAATATAAATAAACTGCAGTGTGCATGTGAACAATCAAAGCATCTGCTCAATTTTATTTTACTGAAGCCCTGAGAGGGAAGAACTAAAAATAGTCATCAATATGAGATTATTATTTTGTTTTGAAGGGATTTCTATATTATAAAATTTCCAAATTTCCAAACAGCTTTTTATTGGTTTAATAATTTATAATGTAATTAATCCAATTTTTGTTTGGTTTATGTACTGATTCCTCTTTGTAGCAGCATTCAGGTGCATCATAACATGTTGTGGCTAAAGTACTATTGTTTTGCATGGTTCAGTTTGCTGCAGGTTGGATTTGAAGTGCAAATTCAATCTTGGAAATTTTAATAGCAGTCCCATGCACCCATGCAGATTTGATTCAGAATCTTCATTGTTCATCATGCACTAACATACAGAGGCTGCTGGTCAAACAGAAGTAATGTCAGTAGGCAGGTTGTTCACCTTTGTCATCATTCACAAAAAAAACCTGCCGAAGCACATTCACGGGCAGATTATTGCAAAGAAAAGACTTTTGAGTTGCATAATGGAATAGTCAACAGGCAACTGAAAGAGTGGCCAGCAAGGAGGTTTTTAAAGCAGTGTCTATATTGAAATAATGTGGTCTTTGACTCTGCGACTTTTTTAATTGGCACAAGGTCTTGAGAGGTCAGTGCCTATATGAGACTGTAAGATCAGAAGACAGAGGAGTTGGATTAGACCATTTGCCCATTGAGTCTGCTGCACTATTCCATCATAGCTGACTTATTATCCCTCTCCAGGGAGATTGTAGGAAGGAATTCCAGAGAGGATCTTGCCTGTTTAAAGTGTATGTACGATGGTAGTGGTAAACATCAAACAGGTATACAAGGGATTTGATTTGGAGGAGTACAGATATTCTGAGGTAAATAGTGAGGGGCAGGTATAATTGAAAGTCTGGGTTGGGGGAAGGGAGTGGTACAAAGGAGGAATCAGAAATAATTTGATAATTACTTTCTGGCAAGTCCATGCAAGCAAAGTAGGCCCATAATTTCCTGCAAAATAACCTTTTGTCAAAAGGAGTTCTTGGCTTATTTAGAAACTGGTAGCCTCTTGAAAAAGTACACTGTGTAGCTGTTAGTCATCAAAATGGCAATCTGTTCTGGAGGGGCTACAGTCTCGGTGGTGGGGTGGGGGCGGTGGAGATCACTTCCTGACAACTAGGTCATGCAGGGCCAGATTTAGGTTAAAGTTGTGATTCTTGTGCTCTGTTGGAACACAGTCGCTTCCCCTTGCTATCTAATGAACCTTAGTCAGATTCTCCTCACATCAACAAATTAGTATAAATGTGTCATCAGTTGCCCTATGAAATCATCTGACTCTATTCTAGCTCTCACTTTGTGGGACATTACTGTGGTGGTTTAGAATATGTGCAGTTTCTGCCTTCCACTTTAATTTGTTCATTTTCCTCAAAGCATGCTGGTAAGGAGACAGAGACCGACGTTTTTCCAAACTAAAGACCATTTCTCAGTCATGATTAAAATCGCAACAGATTAATTGGAAACCTTGAGCTTCATCTGTTATGCTAACATTTGCACAGATCCTAGTGAAAATGAGCAGATCATATGCCAAAGTTTTTATACAGAATACTAATAAAAATATTAAAGAACTGTTATTAATAAACACTGGAATGGTGCCAGTGGATTGGAAAGTGACAACCATGATATCCATATTCATAAAAAGGCAACACCAAACTGCAGGAAGCCTGAATGAAGAGAGCCAATTACTGAGTAACTGTGAGGACCATCTTCTTTTTAATTCATTTTTGAACTATGGGTCCCACCCATTAATGAGCCTTCGTGAGTGCTTCAGTTTCTGTGAAGGAAGTGCTCCCACAGAGAGCTGTTTAGGAAGAATTCCAGGATCTTGATTCAGTGACAATGAAATGACAGTGATAAATGCCCAATTCAGGAAATTGCATGACTTGGCAGGGATAATAATAGTCATTGAAAAGAGACAAATTCTTGCCTGACCAAAGTTCACAATTTCTTTGGAAAAATGAACTGCTGAAATAGCTGAGGAAACCCCAGTGTCCTTGTGTATTTGGATGTCTGAAAGTTTCTCAACAGTGACCTGTATGAATGAAGCTTAAATCGCGAGGGAGTTGAGGTGAATACTTTAGAATAGGTTATAAATGAGGTGAAGGCCAGTGACAGTATCATTTGAAAACCCTGCTCTGCCAGTCCACAAAGATGCCAGTATGTTGCCATGCATGCCATCTCCAAGGTTACACTTGTGCCCAGTCATTTCTGTACATATCTAGTTTGTGGTGGTGTTTTGTGACCAAAACAACAGTTAATAAGCTGTTCGTTGATTGTGATCTGTGGCAACTTGCTTTTTAATTAGGTGCATCTTGTTAAAATACAGAGAGAGGTTCCTGGAACACAATTTCGTTCAGTTTGTGAAGCTCAAACTGAATGAATCTTAATTTGTGTTTAGATGCTTTTAGATTAATGGCAGCAAGAGAGCTGGGCTGAGTATAAATGGAAAAGCAGGAGGATTCTCAGTAATCTAGCCGGGCTCCAACCTTCCCAGGTAAAACGGGACGAGAAGGGCCAGATTCGGGACATAAGAGGTCTGCTGCATGATATGTGGGCCAGGAGGAACAGAAGTATTTCTGTCAGGATCCAATAAGCTGATCTGTGCAAGACACTCCCTCTGGGTGACTTCTTACCTACTTCCGTTGACGGGCAGTCTCTGGCAGCGAGGCAGAAACTGGTCAAAAAATGTAAACACTCAGTGGTTAATTTTGCCAGATCACTTAGAGAAACTTGTGGTTCCGGGTTTCTAGTCCAAATTTCCTCCTCCCATCAGTCTGCCGTCTTCCTGTTTTCAAGTATCAAGACAGTGTTAAACGCATTAATGTTTATTGGAGTTTAAACTTGTAGCAATTATGTGTGATGATATATATTTTACAGCCAAATGCTCATTCAGTTCTCAGTTTGCATTTGTCACCTGACAGTTTTACAGGGGATTCCATTTAAAATTAGCTAAAGGTATTAAATCAGCTCGTATATTAAATTTTATTAGCACTGTAAGCCAAGACTCAATAAAGGTCCTGTTACAAGTTCTCAGAACAGAACATGAACTTCTTTACTTGTGTGGGAGAAAAATGAATCATGGATGCTTCCCGGAGAAAGTTGCCTTTTTGACAGTAATGAGTGTACGCACATTTCCAAAACAGGCACATTAAAACAAGAGCGTTAACTATACAATTTAATATGGACTTAATTTAAATTGTTCTTACAAAATGGGTGTTTTTATTTGTATATCTAAATTTTATTCTTAAATGTTGGTACTTTGCTCAAACCTACCACAGGTCCTAATTTTAATAGAGCATTTGACAAGGTCTTTCAGGGAAGCTCATTCGGAAGATGGGGCGTCCACTTAAAACAGAAACACGGAGAAATTTCTTTAGCCAGAGGATGGTGAATTTGTGGAATTTGTTACCACAGGCAGGTGTTGAGGCCAGGTTGTTGGGTGTATTTAAGGCAGAGATTGATAGGTTCTTAATTGGACATGGCTTCTGAGGTTATGGGGAGAAGGCCGAGGAATAGGGTTGAGGAGGGGAGAGAAGGATCAACCATGATTGAATGGTGGAGAACACTCAGTGGGCCATATGGCCTAATTCTGCTCCTTTGTCTTATGGTCTAAGATTAAGATGCATGGGATACTTACACAAGAAGACTGGTAGTGTTATGGGTAGCGTAGAAGACTGGCAAAGGATACAGCAGGATACAGATATGGGTGGAAAAATGGCAGGCAGAGTTTAACCCAGGCAAATGTGAAATTTGCATTTAGGGAGGTCAAACATAAAAAGACAATGTGCTGTTAATAGCAAGCCCCTTAACAGTGTGCAGAGGGATCTTGGGGTCAAAGGCCGTAGCTCCCTGAAATTAGCTACACAGGTTAATAGGGTCAATTAGTGAAGGAACTGAGTTCAGGAGTTGGGAAATAATGTTTTAGCTTTATGAACTCTAGTTAGTTATTGCTTTCAGTTCTGGTCTCCACATGTGGTTTTGGAGTCTCTGGAAAGGCTACAGAAGGATTGACCAGGGAGCTGCCTGGATTAGAGGGCATGTGTTGTAGGGAGAGGTTGGACAAATGAGGGTTGATTCTCTCTGGAGTGGCAGAGACTAAGGGGAGGTTTGATAGAGGTATATAAGAGGCATAAAGAGCTGTATCTTTTTCCCAGGGTTGAAATGTCTAATACCAGACAGCATGCATTTAAGGTGTGAGGGAGTAAGTTCAAGGGAAGTGTACAGGGCAACTACTTTTACAGAATGGTTGGTGCCTGGGATGTTGATGGAGGCAAATCCGACAGAAGCATTCAATAGACACAAGGATGCGCAGGAGATGAAAGAACATGCACATTATGTAGGCAGAAGCATTAGTGTAGTTAGGCATTTGATTGCTAATGTAATTGGTTTGACACAACATTGTGGGCCCTGGTGCCTGTTCCTATCCTGTACTTCATTCACGTGATCCATGCCCACACCCACTTGTTATACATTTCCAACTGCGAAACAGTGCAGGTTACAAACAGTTCTGAGGAATGGAGCCCTGTCAAAAATTTAGGGACTGCCTATGCTGTGTTCAGCTACAGGACATCGACTTTGTTTACAGTGGGATGATTAATTGTTTCAAAAGTTTCAAAGGTACATTTAATGTCAGAGAAATGCATACAATATAGATCCTGAAATGCTTTTTCTTCGCAACCATCCATGAAAACAAAGAATGAATGACAGTTAAATGTTAGAACCCCAAAGTCCCCCCCAGCTCCCCCCTCCCACACATAAGTAGCAGCAAAGCAACGATCCCCCCCTCCCCCCACCAGCATCGGCACCAACCACCATGCCCTCAAGTGTGCAGCAAAGCAACAGCAAAGACACAGACTTGCGGTACCCCAAAGACTACTTGTTCACCTGGTATTTGACACACCACAGGCTCTCTCTCTCCCTAATAAGGGAGAAAGAGATGTCTCCATTTCACAACGCGGGGGGGGGGGAGGGACATCACAAACAACTCACTGGTTTACAATGTTAAAAGTCTGTTGCGTCGCCTTTCCCGAGCTCTGTGCCCGAAGATCTCGGGTCTCTGGGCACACAGTCAGAGATCTTCCGACTCCCACAACACACCGATCTTCTGCAGAGGCACCCACCTTCAATCCCTCCGTTTCCAGAGCCACGAGATTCCGGGCCTCCGAAGGTGAGCTAAGCTCTTAGGTTGCATTCTTGGCACGTTGAATAACAGCCAGTTGTGAAACCCTGATGAGCCCGTCCCATTCCCGTAAAGAACCAAAGTCAGCATGTAACTCCAGGTCAAGGTCTTCAAAAGAACCCTGAAAGTAAAAATAGAGATATTAAAGATGGAAATAGAGCTGTTTCCAAAGGTACAAGCAAAGGAGTTGCCGTTTAGCGCCATCATAACTAAGCTTCGCCCTCTTCATAAATTACTTCAAGAAATTTATGAAATATTACAAATGGCAAATTTTACTTTTGAATGCTGCATTGTAGAAGGTAGATTTAGATCTTTTAGTAGTTTTGTACATTGATGCTACTAGTTCATAATAAAGTTCACTTAATTCCGGGGGAATAATAATAAAAGCTTTTCTTTCTAAGCTAATCCTCAATTGACAAATTACCTGGAATGTCATTTATTGGAGAAGATTCTTAGGGATAAGATTATTCACACTGGGAAATGTGCAGACTTAATAGGGGTGTTCAGCATAGCTTTGTACGGGGGAAGTTCTGTCTCTCAAATTTGATTGCATTTCTGAAGAAGTGTCATAAGGGTAGGGGAGTGAATTTTGTCTACATCAACTTTATAAAAGTATTTGACAAGGTCCCTTGGAGTAGGCTGGTACAGAAATAAAGTCACATGGGATCCATGATGAGTTGATAATTTGGATCCAAATCTAGACAAGCTTAAGGTTACTTGCAGAAGGAAAGTAACAGTAAAGGTCAGGACCATTAGGGGCATTGATATGTTGACAGGTTTGGTCAGGGTTTTGAGTGTAAAGTTTGGGTTGTCATGTTGCAATTGTATAAAACTTTGGTTAGACCACATTTGGAATATTGAGTGTATTATATGAAGGATGTGGTGGCTTTAGAGAGGCTGCAGAGAAGCTCACCAAGGTTTTGACTGGCTTGGAGAATTTTAGTTATTAGGAGAAAATAGACAAGCTTGGATTGTTTTACCTGGAATGTCAGAAATGGGATGGGGGTGTGACCTACTAAAAAATAAGATTATGAGAGGCATATATGAGGTAGATAGTCAGATATCAAATATGTGATGGCATAGGTTTAAATTGAGAATAGAAAAGTTTAAATGAGATCTACGAAGCCAGATTATCATCATAGCATGGAGCGGCAGGTGCCTAGAACTTGCTAGTTAAGGAAGTTCTGGAAGCAGATAATAGAAATGTTTAAGAGTCATGCCCTAAGACATATGAACAGGCATGGAATAGAGGATATGGACTAGGGATGGCATGGTAGCTTAGTGGTTAGCTCAATGCTTTACAGTACAGGCAACCTGGGTTCAATTCCCACTGCTGCCTGTATGTTCTCCCCATGACTGCGTGGGTTTCCTGTAGTCCAAAGACATGCCAATTGGTAGGTTGATTGGTCATTGTAAATTGTCCCATGATTAGCCATTGTAAATTGTCCCATGATTAGCCTAGAGTTAAATCAGGGGTTGCTTGGCGGGACAGAAGGGCCTATTCTGCGCTGTATAATTAATAAATAAATTGACTTGGCATCAAAGTCAGTGTAGTTATGGTGGGATGAAATGTCTCTTCCTTTCCTGTGCTGTTCTGTTCACTGTGTGCAGTTGCAGTCAAATATGTTTGTATATAGGGAGCACTCGTGCGCAAATTACGCTTAAAAACTTGTGCATGAGAAATACTTGTAAACGTGTAGTATCATTCTTATCGAAGGGCAATTGCCTATGATAGTGTTAAGAGATTTTAGTTATATCTGTAGAAGGTCATTTGTACTGTTGTCAAATGGAGACAATGTAATAAATCTTCAGCTATTTCACGGCACAGTGTTACAGTGCCATTGAGGATATTACATGACTGGTATTCCAGAGAATTGGCAGAAAACATATTTGTTATAGTGAACTAATAATTAGTTTTTGGGCTGCCTGCTTCATTCTGTGAGCTGATAAACAATGGATTGAAATGGAGGCTATACGGAGAGACGTGAATGAAAGGATGATTGAGGAAAAGGGGTTATGAACAAACTTTAAGAATTCTGATCATAAATCATTGTGTGATGATTAATGAAAAGTATGACAAGTAAACCTTAGCACATTGCCATTGCTGTCAGTAATGTTTATTGTATTAAGCCTCATGCTTCCTATAAATGTTCTTGTGTGTTTTCTGTATCACTGCCGTTGAATTGGGTGAGTGAATTTTCCTTCATCACCTAAAATAGATGAAGAATTATAACAATTCTGATTTGTGTAATCAAATGTACATTTTTATTTTGCAGCCCTAAACCATCTGTACCAATAATTATCTCTGGTGCTTTAGCAAGGGTAAGATACAATTATTTCTCTTTATTCTATTTCTACACAAAATTATTTTTAAGAGGCAGAGGTAGCTGGAAAGTGATAATGGACAGTTAATACTTTGGTTTTAACCCTTCTCTCATTTCCATGCTTTTCCAAAATGTTAAGCTTCTGCTCGTTCATCCAGTAACTGAACTGCAGTTTATTTTCAGCAGTTTTGAGGTAGTCCAGATACAACAGAAATAGTCTAACTGGTCTATCTGATTTGAACAGATGTTTATATTATCTACAAGCCTTCTCTTAGTACTTTTTATCTGATCTGCATAACCTTCTTTCTCCTTCATAAAATCTCCCTTAAAGGGATCTTTAGTCTTCTTATGGCAACGCGTTTAGCCGTTTTCTTGGTAAAACACTTCCCTTGATTTTTGTTATCAGATTAGTTTCTAACTTTTCTTGATTTGGTTAAGCACACTAATCTGGCCTTTCTTTTTATAGTTTGGTTATGTCTACTACCTGCCCTATGACCACTCCAATATCTGGTCACAGTGTGATCATACCATTCAGCTTTCACAGCGAGAGCTCTAAGTGTTTCTGCTGATGATTCAATTTTTCTATTATTAATGCCGTTGCCTTGATAAAGCACCCCAAGATGCTTCACAGGATTATTATTGAGCAATATTTGCACAGGGCATCAGGTTTTTTGGAGTTGAGCATCTTAACATCAGTGAAGAGGCTAGAGAAGAGTAGGCAGAGAATTGCAGAATTTGGGATCTAGGGAGTGAAATCAGTGGGCACCAATGGTGAAGCAATTCGTTTGGATATCCACAAAGTTGGAAGAAGGGAGATGATAGAGATAGAAAAGTGCAAAGCAGGCGAGAATTTGAAAACAGGTACAAAAAATATAGTTTTGAATTGATGCCAGACAGAGAGCCAGTGCAATCCAGACACAGGTGATGAATGAATAAGGCTTTTAAACCAGTGTGTAGTTTCTAGTTTATGGAAGGTGGGAACGTATAACACCAGCCAGCAGAATATCATAATCAAACCTTGAAGTGGCAGTGTGGATGAGAATTATCATCAAAGGAGCCGAAAGCAAGCCATTGTTACAGAGCTGGAAGTAGAGATAGAGATGAAGTCTTGGACAAATGAGATCGTAAAATGCTAGTTTGGCCTCAATTATTAGAGAGATTTGACTTTGTATTTGAGAAGCAATGTGTTCAATAAGCTGGAAAGAATAGCGGTTGTAATAGGAACATTGTTTCCATGGGGAGATATGCTATGAGGCTTTATTTAGGAGGAGAATGATTCGAAGCAGAGAGAAACCATACAGAGAGGAAAGGATACTGTTAGTAGTATCAGCTACCATGCAGGTTAGTGAAATTGGGAGCTGAACAATTAAATCGGACCATGAATGAGCTGCTGATTTCGTGGAAAAGATAATATAGGGAGACATGATTAAGGTTTAAAGTAGGCAGCAACCCTTGGGAGATGTTTGGAGCAGTGGTCTCAAACTGTGAATTTGCTGGTTAAACGCTTTCAGCTGCCCTTCACTTGAAAAATTCAGCACTACTGGGAGAAACAGGAAAGGATGGCATTGCTAACTGGCCGTATTAAGTTTAAACTATTTAGTCATCTAATGTAGTCCATATTAGGAACTTGTGCTATTGCACATAGTTTTCACCACTAGATGGGGTACCTGAATAAAGCTTATTGCCAAGGACATGTTGACATTATACGTGGATTTCCAAATTCAACCACCTCTCCAAAGATATACATGAACCATAGAGCTATTTACGAGTTATTTCCCTGTGGGGATTCTTGTGACCTCTGGGTTACTGTTAAGAGAAAAACCAGGGAAAACCCAAGGAAAACTTAAGTAATACGAGAACCACTTGTTGGGAATTTTAAACAAAGTTCACAAGTGTTTTATGTCATTTCCTGTACACAAGTCGAAGGAGAACAAAATAACTGTTAGTCCAAATCTGATGCAGCACAAAAAAAATCTCCACAAAATATTAAAAACAAATAATAATAGTTTTTAAAGACACAAATATAAAAACACAAGATACATTAATTGTATGTCCGTAAAGTGACACTAGGCTGTACATTAGGTGATTGATAGGAAATATTAAATTAGTGGTGGAGTTAGTGGGTGGATGTATTGATCGGCCTCACTGCTTAGAGAAAGTAACAGTTCTGAGTCTGATGGTCTTGGCATAGATGCCACGTAGCCTCTTCCCTGATGGGAGTGAGACAAACAGTCCGTTAATAGGGTGGATGGGATCCTTCATGATGTTACTAGCCTTTTTGCAGCACATATTTATGTGGCCTTGATGGCAGGTAGGCTGGTGCCAGTGACACAGTGGGCAGTTTTCATACCAAGCAGTGCTGCAGCTTGTCAGGGTGATCTCTACTGCACATCTGTAGAGTGACACGAGTATGGATATGCAAAGTCCAGCTCTCTTCAGTCTCCTCAAAAAATAGAGGTGTTGATGAGCTTCCTTGTTCTGGGACTATGAGATGTGCGCATCCGGGAGCTTGAAACTGCTTGCAGTTTCCACTGCTGTGCCGGCCGTTGTGAGTAGTGGGGAGTTCTCCTGAAGGAGATAACCATCTCTTTTGTCTTGTTGACACTAAGGAAGAGGATATTTACTTTTGGAAAGTAATTAATGTAACTTTGCCAATTTTTCTGGGTGTGCAAATTGTGCACTGCAGCCCCTCTAAATTTTAAGAGGAAGCCACGGTCTCCAACCGATGGGATTGCAGTACCGGAATGTTAATTCTCATACGTAAGAAGGTTTCATGCCATTCATGACCTCAGATATTTCACAGGGAATTAAGTGCATTTTTTAAAAATCTAGTGAAGATAAGCCCAAAGAATACATTCCCTTTGGAGACCAAGTACAACACAACTGACTCGGGATGATTTTTACAGTGAAATACTTGCACTGAATTCAGTGGCTGAACAATAAATCACAACAGCTATCCTTCTGAGAGGGGAGCACCTAGAACCTTACTTCTTGAAGCTGAAAGTTCAGGCCTCACTGGTAGAAATTCCAATGCATAGTCAGGACAGATATTCCTAAAGGAGCACTGCACGGTCATTTTTCAATATGTAACCTTCAGGTTCAACCAGTTGCGTTAGTCTAGGGAAGATTGTCTCTGGCCCCGCTAAACGTGTGAAATCAGAGGTACAAGACCTCTTGTTTGTTTGGATGATGTGTGATGTGTTATCCTGTTACAGATCAGTTCCACGAAATAACATACAGTACACCATATGCAATTAAACGATTTAGCTTTATAATTCTTAAAAGTAATTTACTAATTTCTTAGTAAAGAAAAGGGCCCATTTTAATGAAACTATCTAATGTGCACATTGGAGCTCACAGTTTCCCTTCCGTTGGTCCTCCATCGATTTTCCCAGGCTTCGTCGACTCCCGGCCCCACTCCTTCCGGGTGTCTACGACCTCTTCTTTCAGGCTTCGTCTTTCTTCATTTTCCACTGAACAAAAGACCCAGATCACCTCGTTCTCAGGCACGCAAGAAGAAAAAAAACACTCCCTTCATTGGACGGCATACATTCCAAAGCCCCCGTTATCTCTAGTCATAACCCAAACACTGCTGCTACAGAAAAACCATTACACTGGTAGTGAAACCTTTCCCATGGGGTTACAAATAGACGTAGAGAAATTCTTTCCTTCTGGTCAGATACTCAGGAGGAGGAGGACTTTACACTGTTCAGGTGAGAGTTCAGATAATTACACAAAGACTTGTGGAAATATTTAGTTCTTTTACATTCTTCCCCAAAAGAAAACTCGTGAGGATAATTCAGTCAAACTTCAAGACCGGAGTGATAGCTTTATATTAGACAGAATATGTAACATCTCCCGCAATGCTCATCGCTAGAGGAACCCTGTACTGTTGCAGATCTTGGTGAGTTCAACAACAAGGTGCAAAAATGTGTCCAGTTCTGGCTGGGCCATGTATAGACCGACCGTGGACACGATAAGAATATTAGACAGAAACAGTAAGTATTATTAACTTGGCACATAAATGGAATTGAGAGGAGCCAGAAGCAAGAGGGGTGTGAGTTGAAAAGGGTTAGGTCTCAGGACTTGCTGCTGACTCTAAAAGAGGCATATTTGCAAATTGTTAGTTA
Source organism: Mobula birostris (assembly GCF_030028105.1). Classification (NCBI taxonomy): domain Eukaryota; kingdom Metazoa; phylum Chordata; class Chondrichthyes; order Myliobatiformes; family Myliobatidae; genus Mobula; species Mobula birostris. Next base: position 42,758,684 of record NC_092388.1, on the reverse strand, counting down.
ATAGTTGATTGGCTAATTAATTAATGATATTGTCCACAGTCCTTAAGTTGTACAATAGCAGCAGGCAAGGGTAAGTAAGCATGGACCATGCGGGAGAGTTATCAAATTGGAGCAGGGCAAGTTATGAGAGTATTGAGCAGAAACTAGGAAGAGATAATTGGGAATATATGTTTTTGGAGGGTGCTTAAAGACCAACTTCAGAGTACGGGACAGGTGTAAATGAGTGTTTGCATTGCATTTGTTTCCTTACCACTCACTTAAGCTACAAGGTAACCTTTAGAGAATCCTGCACAAGGGCTCCCAAGTCCTTCTGCACCTCTGATTTTTGAATTTTCTCCCTGTTTAGAAAATAGTTTATAACTTTACTCCTTCTGCCAAGGTGCATGACAATACACTTCCCTACGCTATAATTCCATCTGCCACTTCTTTGCACATTCTCCCAATCTATCCAAGTCCTTCTGCAGACTTGCTGCTTCCTCAACACTCTCCACCCCTCCATCTATCTTAGTATTGTCTGCAAACTTGGCCACAAAGCCATCAATCCTGACATCCAAATCGTTGATATATAACATGAAAAAGAAGTGGTCCCAATACCGATCCCTGCTAATCACCACTTGTCAGTGGCAGCCGACCAGAATAGGTCCCCTTTATTCTGACTCTCTGCCACCTGCCACTCAGCCAGTTCTCTATCCATGTTAGTATCTTTACTGAAATATCATAAGCTCTTTTTAAGCAGTCTTGTATGCAGCACCTTGTCAAAGGCCTTCTGAAAATCCAAGTCAACAACATCACTGCCCATTCTGTCTGTTATTTCCTCAAAGAATTCCAACAGATTTGTCAGGCAAGATTTCCCCTCAAGGAAGCCATTTTGACTTTGGCCTACTTTATTATGTGCCTCCAAGTACCCCAAAACTTTATTTAATAATGGACCTGAACATCTTCCCAACCATTGAAGTCAGGCTAACTGGCCTAAAATTTCCTTTCTGCTACCTCTCTTCTTATAGTGTGGAGTGACATTTGCTATTTTCCAGTCCTCCAGAACCATTTCAGGATCTAGTGATCCCTTAAAAGGTCATTACTAATGCCTCCACAATCTCTTCAGCTACCTCTTTCAGAAACCTAGAGTCCATCTGATCCAGGTGACTTACCTACCTTCAGACTTTTCAGCTTCCCAAG